>NW_027157773.1:17903-18138 GCF_002600585.1 Cystoisospora suis
TCCTTTCGGTTGGAGCCCGAACGACCGTCGACATTCTCATCGAGTGTCTCCTCTTCATCTCTAAAGAGACCTACGGAACAAACGGAAGGCTTCAAAGGGTCTCTTATGATAGGAGCTGTCTCTTCATCTTCTCTCCCAGAAGATCTCTTAACAAGCTCTGTATTTCAAGACAGTGGAGACACAGGAGAAGACTCTTCTTATGCTTCAGCCCTCATACCCAGACTTGTTCATAAAC
>NW_027157773.1:18329-18880 GCF_002600585.1 Cystoisospora suis
ACACGCAGGTGCTTTATCCATACACGCACGATACATATCACATACACACATCGCTCTACGCATGCTATTTCCCATCTCTATCTGTCTATCTCTGTGTATGTACGTCTATATGTCTGTGTGGGGATATTGTGTAGTCGGACTACCTGCGTTGTCAACTCAACATACATTCCATGGAGAAGAAGATCCCAACTCTCTAGCGACTAAGTCAGTCCTTCTCACCCGAGGACGGTTATTGTCCTTGTCTATGACTATCTGTGTTCTATCTCTTTATCTCTTCAATGGAGAAGCACTCCTCCTCTTTCTCTCCTAATCTCTATTCACGGAGATCGGACGTCTCCTAACAGCCTCAACTCGTCAAGCCTACACATGTCTTTACTTACCGCATGCATGTAGACAGCTGTATATAGATGTATATACATACATGTGCACCTTTCTGCACACGTCTGGACGAGGGAAGAATCTGTCTGTGAAGAGTCTTGGCGAATGATACATAAAGGGTGGACATGAATATCTGTAACTATAGGAGTGTAGATAGAGACAGATCAGATCAG
>NW_027157773.1:19269-19654 GCF_002600585.1 Cystoisospora suis
TATCTATATATACCGATCTCTCTCTCTCTAGATATACATACGTAGGCTCAGACTCCTATTAAGGAGATACCGCGGATCCTCCATCCTGTCCTATTTGCTTTCCAGGAGAAGCTTGTATCCAGGTGTAGTGAGTGTATATACACTTAGGTCTAGATGTATGTAGATCGAGGTGTATATAGTGGTGTGTGCTGGAGACTATAGACTATTCGTATGTACAGACAATGTGTCAATATATTGTTCATCATGCTATGTGAAAGAAGGAAGGAGATATTTTAAATTGAGAGATCTTAAGAAAAGAGAGGAACTTTCCAAGTTACATGGAAGATCTCTTTCTAGGAGAAGTCGGCGGCATTGTTTGGACTCCTGAGAGACCTTTCTATTTTTC
>NW_027157773.1:19694-20869 GCF_002600585.1 Cystoisospora suis
TCCTCTCTCTCCTTCTCTTTCTCTCCCCCCTCGTTTTCTTTCTGCTGCTGATAACGCTAAGAAGAAGAAGAGCAATGTCCTTTCTCATTCACACTGAGGATTTAGTGTCAGAGATCTTTCTTCTTCATGGCTTCGACACCCCCACTCTTCTCTCTAGTCGTTTCTAACGGAGAGTGAGAGAAAGAAAAGAGCCTTTCTTAACATGGATCGAAAGCCCTTCTCTCTCTCCTCTTCTCCGCATCATCGACAACATATCCTTGTTCTATACAGAAACGGACTAAGTAGCGAAGACATCTATCTATCTCTCTATCTAGGTTGAATCGCGCTCACTTAGTGCTACTTACTACTGTTTCTTCTATTCTCGATCATCCACCTGTGTAGATCTATCTATCTTTCTATCTTTAACTACCTTTATGTATCTCCCGTCCCCCCAACTATCTCTTCATCTGTTTAGATCTATCTCTCTCTCTTTCGTGTCTTCTTTGTCCGTACTGCAACCTTCGATGTGCATGCGATTGAGAATAAGAACCACGTTACAGCTAGCGAAGAAGTCCTAGACACAGGACAGCTTGTCTCATTTCATGTCTGGCTACTTCCGAGACGGGTGATAGACATCCAGCTAGCGAGGAGGAGTTGAACGTGTGTGTGTGTCTTGTTCTCTTTCTCGCTCTCTCTAAAGAAGATGTTTCTTTTGGGAGATGAAGCAATGAGAAGAATCCGAAGACTACTATGGCTGATAAGACTTTGTATCGAGAAAGAATCTTGACCTAATAATCCCTCTAGAAAGAAGAAGTCTCTTTGTCTATCTTCTACTTCTTAGGGGTGATGCTGGTCTCCTCACGAAATGAGAAGACTGCATAGGAGTAGGCCTAGGTTTCATTGAGGTGTGTGTATGGCTTCTCTTCGATCGAGTGTTCCTCTGGAGAAGGAAAAGAAAGTATTTCTCGACATGCAGTCACGCTTCTACCAAGACGGCGAAACAGGTAGCATGCATATATGCTATTCTCCTGTTATGTGCGCAACGAACTCATTAGACATACGCACACATTCAAACGCTTATACGTATATCAAGGCATACACAGAAACAGAGATATAGATACTATACCAAGACACAGAATACGTGGTATGCATGTATATGTATAGATACATAGGTAAACTTATATATATATATATAT
>NW_027157774.1:0-348 GCF_002600585.1 Cystoisospora suis
GCCGGGCTTCCTCGTAGGCCTACGCCTTCAGGTTGGCTTCAAACTAGGCCGGCGGCTATTATTCGGGCCGCGCTAGCTCTGAGGGGACCGCTAGGGTTCCCGGTCGGCCGTGCAGGTTGCTCCGAGCATCGATCCCGGGCGTTCCGTGGGCTCTTTCGCCCAGCTTTCGGACCAATGAGCGATTAAATCGCATTAGGCACCCCTAGGTGCCGTAATGTACAAGTTCTCACACAAGGAAAGTTCTCTATCGCACAATCATTCTTCTCTCCTCACACGACACACTCATCACGGGGCTTAGGGCGCCGGCTGGGCGGCGTTCCCAAGGGGAAATGTGGGATTCTGCGTCCG
>NW_027157775.1:0-312 GCF_002600585.1 Cystoisospora suis
GGTCTCTGAACTTAATCTCAGGCCTACGATGGTTGATTATCCCTCGGCCAGGACTCAACGGCGGCGGATTCCCTTTGTCAAATGGACTCGGCTTCCACATCACCCCGTATCGAGGATTTGGGTCCGGGGCTCTTAACCATCCCCTGTTATCCATCCGCGTATTGGACTCTACGTGAGCATAATTCGGCCTATGAAAGCCTCCTTTCCTCCACCCGCTTGATTCTCCTCTTCCCTTTCTGCTTCCGTCCACATCGTCCCACAGGTACGTGGCTAATTTGATAGCCTCTGACATAGTTCCAGGGCGGCAAACGT
>NW_027157775.1:918-1125 GCF_002600585.1 Cystoisospora suis
GTTAAATCTCATCAAGTATTTTTCAACTGGTCCTGCTTGTTTAACCCTTCTCAGCCTCTTAATAGCTCCTTGTAGGTCATACCCCCCAAACTGTTCTAACAACATCACTTTCAACCCTTTCCAATCATAAGGTCTTTCTTCCTCGTTCAATGATAGAGAGTACCACTTAGTGACATTCTCATCCAAGTAGGATAACGCTATTCTCAA
>NW_027157776.1:0-401 GCF_002600585.1 Cystoisospora suis
TCTCAGCCTCTTAATAGCCCCTTGTAGGTCATACCCCCCAAACTGTTCCAAGAGCATCACTTTCAACCCTTTCCAATCATAAGGTCTTTCCTCCTCGTTCAAGGATAAAGAGTACCACTTAGTGACATTCTCATCCAAGTAGGATAACGCTATTCTCAATTTCCCAGCTTCTGGTACGTGATTCCTATCTAGGAACAAGTCCATCTGTGCTATCCAGGCTGTTGGTTGTCCCCCTTTAAACTCGTTTGGTCCTTTAGAAACCGCCAAACACCGCTCCTCTATTAAGGTCTTCATCAACGCTTCTGCTTCTGTGTTTCCTTTTCCAGGTGTCCCTTATAAACCATGGACAAAGGTTTCCCCCCTAAACGGATAAGCTTTTCCACATTGCTGGGCTCCTCCTA
>NW_027157776.1:704-1136 GCF_002600585.1 Cystoisospora suis
CTCTCCGTCCGCAGCTCCTCGTCTGATTGACTCGCTTTTAACTTAGATTAGTCAACACTCCGTCGCCCATACCCACTGTCAGAATAAAATTCTGACCCATACTTGTTACCTATCAACGCACTACGTGTAAAAATCTATAGAGGAGTGCTCGGAAGTGACCAACAGTACCTAACGGTAATGTGTAACAGTGCCTATAAGGAATGTGTAACGTAAGTAGCTTGAAATTAAGTTTGCGCTCAAGTTCTAGAAACGTTTGGAATAGTGTATAGAACATAGATCACTTTTGCAATACAGACTTCAGTGCTTGACCATGAGTTTCAGACGATCAAAGAGGCGTTTTCATGAGAAAAGACCAGCGTAAACCGAATAAAAGGCTAATCAAAGACTAAATAAGCAAGCCACCTAAAGTTGTTGGTCGGTCCAGGCCGTACT
>NW_027157777.1:0-963 GCF_002600585.1 Cystoisospora suis
TTCCAATCATAAGGTCTTTCCTCCTCGTTCAATGATAGAGAGTACCACTTAGTGACATTCTCATCCAAGTAGGATAACGCTATTCTCAATTTTCCAGCTTCTGGTACATGATTTCTATCCAGGAACAAATCCATCTGTGCTATCCAAGCTGTTGGTTGCTCCCCAGTAAACTCGTTCGGTCCCTTTGAAAGCGCCAAACACCGTTCTTCTATTGAAGTTTTCATCATCGCTTCGGCTTCTGCTTTTCCTCTCCCAGATGAGCTCTCTGGACCTGGTATGAAAGATTCCGTCTTCGGCAAATATACTCCTTTCCCTAGTTGGGCTCCTCCTAGGCCGCTCCCGATTCTTGTTCTAGCCATTACTGGATCAGACAAGACGTCGTACTCCATCCCCAGTCGATCCGCCCTCACCGGGCCTGAAAAACCCAGGTCCTCTCTGCGTTCAATCCCCAAGGTCCGCTCCATGCCTTCAATCCCCGTCGAAGCCCCTCCAAAGCCACGTATTTCCCTGTCCTTATTTTCCTCCACCAGGTCTTTCTTAACCTCTCCTCGTAGTTCTGTGTGCTCCATGTTGAGGGGGGGGGTTTTCAAATGTTCTTCAGAAATTTTTGTAGATTTTTCTCTGTGTCCCAGTTCTGTCGTCTTTCACCTCCTAGGGTCATCCACCTCAACACTCACCCTTATTAGCCCGACTCGACCAAACTCTCCGTTCCCCACGTTTACTTAGCTAGTCGACACGAGCTTCCAACACTCAGAACACTCGATAGTTAGCTCGTAACCATGCGGTGCTACCAATTAATAATGTTATCTTATATATACTGTCACGGTTCTCAAGTACCGAGCTCCACGCTGTCAGTTGGACCCAGGGGTAAGGGAGCGTCTTGAAATTGCCTTCCGTTAGTATAGGAAGATAACTAAGTGCGGTTGTGCCGCCAGACACTCAAACACATGCGGGTACTGTGGT
>NW_027157777.1:1225-1595 GCF_002600585.1 Cystoisospora suis
CGAAATCGGTACTCACGAGGTGTCGAAAACGAGTCCAAAACTCGCCACTCATATGGAACTCCGCTTCAGCTTGCTCGCAGTCACACAGAAACATCCTCACTCACACCCGTTCATTTCCTTACAGCACTCGCATCATTGCACATCCTCTCCGTACAGGGGTTGGTGCTCTCCTAGCCAAAAACAACAAGTAAAATCCTTCCTTTTTCAATCATCGGATCCTCAGAAAAAAAAGGTCTCCTTCTCTGAAAAGAAAAAAAAATCTTCTGCCCTGTTCGTTGCTTTCCTCATGGGTCTCTCCTCCGGGCTCCACTGGTCGCCTCTGGGTGGTGCCCCGGGCTTGTGCCTCTCTTGTCCGGCTGGTCCGGTCCCG
>NW_027157777.1:1647-2284 GCF_002600585.1 Cystoisospora suis
TCTGAGGCTCGTGCATAAGACGAGCTAGCTCACACATACTCGGTCTAAGCCTTCTAAGCTTAGACTGTTAGGACACTCGGGGCAGAGCAAAGCTCTGACACGCACCCACCCTCCGAGTGGTTCTCATAGGCAACACTCGTAAGTCCTAACACGGACATCAAAAACGGAGAAACACGGGAAGTCCCTTCTACTGTTCCTCCTTCATTTCCTTCACTTCTCTGGTCTTGTTCACCTCGTCTCGTCTCTTTGTCCGGGTGGTTTGGTCCCGACGTGTCTGTCGGTCCGACTCAGGTTCGTCTCTGCACACAGACAGCTACCCGTGGATTTAACAGGCTCCGACATTAGGCCGAACGTGCTTGATCTTCCTATACTTGGACCTCCATCAGCTTGAAACCTATGGGTTTCCTTCTGCTTTCGATCCAGGGACTTCTCTGTCCCCAACCTGCTCTTGTCACTTGATCCAACACTATTAACCCTTTACTCACACACATCTCTTCTCACTCGTACGACTGAGTATGCTCGTTCGTTTTCTGCTTATCCCTTCAAACACCTCACTCACTTCCCATCATGTGCACCCATAGCTCAGATCGTGTCTACTTATTCACTACTGTCCTTACCAGTACCTTCCTATCAGCGC
>NW_027157778.1:0-390 GCF_002600585.1 Cystoisospora suis
CCTTGAGAACCGTGACAGTATACTTATATAGGATATATATTAAATGGTAGCACCGCATGGTTAGTGCTAAGTGTCGGGAGGTGTGAGTGTTTGACCGCTTCGAAGTCTGGCTAAGTGGGTGTGGGCAACGGAGTGTTGACTAAGCTAAGTTAACGACGAGTCAATCGGACGAGGAGCCGCCGACGGTGAGAGAACGACACGATCGGACCTTGGAGAAGGTTTACAAGACATTCAAAAATCTATTAAAGAAATCCCCCCAACATGGAACATACGGAGCTTGGAGGAGAGGTCAAGAGGGACTTGATGGAGGAGACCAAGGATCGGGAGACTCGAGGTTTTGGAGCGGCTCCAACAGGAATCGAGGGAATAGAGAGGACCTTGGGGATGGAA
>NW_027157779.1:0-494 GCF_002600585.1 Cystoisospora suis
AAAGAATAAGAAGAGTGTTCTGGTGAAAATAAGAGTCTAGGTAGATAAATACATTCAGTAAGCAGAGAAAGGAAGGATATGAAGATAAGGAAGGAAGATACAGCTGACGTTGAGAGAGTTCTCCGGTGAAGATGTGAATGACTCGCATGTCTTGTGCATGCGCTTGCAGATAATAAACGTACACGAATACACCCATACTTCCGTTCTATACCTCGATGTGAAGATGTATGTTTCTCGCATACTCGTCTCGTATGTAAGAACATCCGTCACACATGAACCTGTGTAGGTACACGCGTAGGTATCTGTATATAGATAGATAGGTAGATAGCAATAGATAAATAGATATGTTCTCTCTGAGAATATGGTCGTGTCGATGTGTTGTCTACAGCGCCTAGCACCGCCTTCTGTTTTCCTTGGGAGATAAAGATTCATCAAATACATTAGGGGCACGATAAGAATGTGAGTGAGAAGTGTCTGTTTCTATCTTTCTTTCT
>NW_027157779.1:904-1184 GCF_002600585.1 Cystoisospora suis
TATCTATATATATGTGTCCACTGGCATACACACACACCCGTAGCTATCTATATATTTATACAGGCATGTGAGTATAGAGAGGCATGGTAAATGACGGGTGTGACGGGGGAGGGCAAAGAGAAGGAGAAGAGCCACAGAAGTCGAATAGAAGGAAATCATTCGAGAGAGATGATTAAGGTGTATATACACTACATCGTCACGATCACCATAAACAAGACGATGTAATTCAATACATACACATCTTAAGAAACCTTAAAAATATTCTACCCTGTTTCTGTTG
>NW_027157779.1:1353-15519 GCF_002600585.1 Cystoisospora suis
GATCTCTCGTTGGTAGTGGAGGTCTTAGAGAATCGGCCTTTAGCGCAAGATCTCTTTGCTTTGTATTGTAGAGAAACAGGCGACCGTCAGATGGTATGACAAATGAGAATGAAAAGGAGAAAGAAAATCTAAAGTCTTCCTCGTTGCACCTCTCTCTTCCTTCTATCGTGGGTTGGCTTGGCTATGCTGAGGCACCTAGATACTCATACACCTACATGCACACCTACGAGTTCCTCATATATCTCACATATGTACATATATGTATGTAGATACACACTACGAGGCATAGACAGATGTTTACGTCAAAGGACAGCATCGCCGTCGTTTTTCTTTCTTCTTTTTTCTTCTCTCTGAAATGGAGAGATATCTGTACGGAGATGTTCGTGTGTCGACGTATTCTTTTTCTTTCTCTTCTTTCAAGGAAAGGAAGAAGAAGAGAGAAGATAGGAAGACTATCTAGGTCGCGTAACGATGCTCGTACAACGCTGTTTCTTTTCTCTATATACTTGCTTATGCATGTAGAGAGATATCTCTGTAGAGAGAGAGAGGTAGAGAGTTTTATACTTTGCGGTTTGTTGTATCTGTGGTGTAGGCGTCTGCATGCAGATACTATACACACAGGCTTGCATGGCATGAAGGCGTAACTAGTTGATGTGTTAAACGAACTGCAATGAAGAGATGATACTCCGTGTCTTTGTATCCGCATGCCTACCTCTCTATCCAATATCTATCATGATGCCTGTCTGTTCGTATACCCGCTCATGTAGATAGGCAGACATCCAGATACAAGATAGATAGATAGATAGGTAAATTCAAGATAGATAGATAGATATGTATTCTTTGTGTATAGAGTCGCATGTGTGTAGGGTGATCGTATTCTTTGCTTTGTGGGTTTGTGTGTGTATGGTGCACGATGTCTGTGTGTAGCTTCAGTCATACTACGAGAAGAGTGGGAGAGTCTTCGATGCTGGAGTTGTAGCTCTGAGTATAGCTAATCGACAGAAGACGTGGGATATGAAGAAGAAGTCTCTTGAAACAGCTGCGAAATTCTTCAACGGTTGTCGATCCACACACCACGATTCCGCTGCTTTCGCACATAATAGCGTTCTCTCTCAAATCGAACTTCTCACTCGTCAGGTAAGATATCTCTTTCTTTCTCTTTTTCTTTCTCTTCCTCTCTGTCTCTATGTGTATATGCATACATGTTTCGACGTATATCTGTGTGTATGGCTAGGTGGTATAGAAGCATAGGATCAGAGAGACCGTCATATGTGTAGATCTCCCCCCTGTCATGCGCACGTGTAACTCTTCGCTAGAGAGGTGATGATATGTACGTCTAACAGATCATTGGACCAAAGCACGTATATTGCAATCCAGTCAACAGATAGTGTCTATTTCGAGATATACATTGTACAAGAGAGAGATGAAGGACGGTGCAGAGCCGAGCTTACAACGGCAAAGACATCCGTGCATCTGTTTGCATAAATACATATATAGATAGATGTGAGTATAGAAGCCTTCAATCATTTGTATGCATGGACCCTCTCTACACTTAACACAGAAACAACATACAGTCGACTTCATTACATAAGAGCCAAGAACTCTCGCTCAGATAGACAAATAGATTACCGATATATAGGTGGATATTTCAAAGATACATAGGTAGATTAAAGATAGACAGATAGACAGATCAAAAAGATAGGTAGATAGGTAGATTAAAGATAGCTAGATAGATAGATAGGTATAGCGCTAACTATTTATCTCTGTATAGGTGTTATTATCTTGGTTCGAAAAATATGATGGAGTGGTAGAGAGACACTTTCAAGTAAACTCTATCCCCTGTCTCATTCTTCTCTTTTTTTCTTCTCTGTCTTCTTTCTCAAACCTTCTTTCCTCACTTTCTCCTCTCTCAAAGATTCTCAATGTATTCACACATGGACCTGTCTCTATCGTCGATAGACGAAGTGTATATACATCTGTATATCTATAGTCTTTCGTACTGCATTCTTCTTCTATCTCGTCTTCTTTTTTTTCTTGTATCTGTCTAAGAACTGAAAGAAGACGAGGACTTTCCAACGTGACTTTTGAAGTGATTGATGGTGCTTCTTTCTTTGCTTTTTTCTTTTCTTGCCTCTGTCTAGCATGAGTTGGAAGTTCAAGCGAATTCACGTGGCTGGGCGAATCCACCGCATCACTTCATGGGTCTATCTCTCATGGAGACCGTCCGTCAAGTCATTTTAAAGTATGTATGTATCTATCTACCTATGCATGCGCCCCCGCATGCATGCATGTGTCAAGTGCACCCTGTGGTGCCTGCAGTAGGTGATGTCTCATACTCACGCAGGAGATCGAAACTGCGCTTAATGAACAGTGGCAAAACTGTCTCTTTACACGTACAAAGTTAGATGATGAAGAGATTCATGTGTGGATCGACAATCGCTGTAGATACACGGTACCGCCTTCATCATGGCTATGAAGGGCAGCACCTATATATGCATATATATGTATATATATAATAACAGAGAGAGAGATCTACATCTGTATGGAGTACCTTATGTAGTGGTATTCGTCTCGAATGGGGTTGTATGATTTGCATAGATCTCCGTCTGGAGGTGTATCCATCTTTCTGCAGATTCTATGACACAAGAGTGTCTATTGTATCTTTTTTGCATGAAGATTCGAAGTTTTCTGTTTCGCGTCGTCTTCATCCTGTCGCAGAAGGGAACGGCTCTTCTTTCTCTCTTTACTATAGAGTGAATTGGCCATTCTATGTATGTATGAAAGTTATCTGTAGGTGGTGGAGTCAAGATGCGAGAGGCCAGCAACAGGAGGTGTGGATTGCTCTTCTCTCGCCTTTGAACAAAAGGGTGTTTACCTTGATTTGTGTTTCTGTGAGGGAGTGATCTTTTCTTTCTCTTGGGACGGTCTCCATTCTCTTCTCTTTCTTTCATTCTAGAACGTGAGAATTCTCTCTCTCTCTTTACCTTTCCGGGAGCATCTTTGCTTCTCTGTCTATAGTGCGAGTTCGTCTCAATGAACGTCAGAAAAGGAAGACCGGACACCCGAATGGACATACGTACCTCCCGAAACTCTGAGTCTCTCTATCTCTCTATACATATATATATATATATGTATACCTAGTGTAGGTATATACACATGTATAGATATGTATATATATATATATATGTAGACAAGGGCGTCCATGTAGAATGCACATGCGTGTGAGACTCTTTTACGGGGTGGTATGTATGAATACATACACAAATACATGTATAGCTTTTTACGTCCGTGTCTCGGCTTGCAAATTTCTATTAATGAATGAATGTAGAATGGAATTTCAGGAGGCAGATAATCTTCAGAAAGTCTTCAAAATCCCGGATAAACGTTACTGGCGTTGTAAGATCGATGCTCTTGCAGACGGGTAAGTACGCAACAGAAGCAGTAGTAGTTGTAGTTTTTGGGTGTATGCAACTGTGGTGTACGTACACTCCACTACGTTGATTGGGAGGAATCAGTTGGCTAGAGTCACGAAGGCTTTTGTCTGAAAGTAAAACGAAGTCTAAAAAAGGAATCGTGAAAGCTCTTTATTCAGCATAAGATGCCCTTACCAGCAAAAGTACACGAGAATGATAGAGAGAGTTCTGATGACACCCTTCACGGTTCACCCCACAATTTCTGGTGTATGTACACCTGACACACCTGCATGCACACCCGGGGTCGAGAGCAATTTCGAGTGAGGTTTCCTTTTTTCTTTTTTGAAATAGTGACTAAACATGTTTCGTCGAATATCTATTCACCAACGTACTCGTCCTTCTTTGTATCCTCTTCACATTCTGCGTGCGTAGAGTTATATTTTGGTCTCTGTATATGCTCTCTCAGTACCTACTTCACCTACGCGTAGTTCGTCATACGTATGTATATATATATATATGCATATATATAGGTATGTATGCATGTAAGGAGCGGTGCGCGTGTATCTGTAACGCATCCATACACTAGATACAGAATAACGTGTCTTGGTTCTCTTTCTGAGAGAGATTCTTTTCTCTCTCATCATTCCGGGTGTATGTACACTGGATGGGTGTTTCAGACAATACTTCGATGAGCTCCTTGCCTTTGCTCAATACCGTACTTCTCCAGTTGGGTATGAGCCCTTTGTTATCGCGTGTCTTCGAAATGATCAAGTCAATCTTGCAGGTAAGATACGCACATATTGAAACGTACAATCCTTGGACAACTCCGTAGACTCATGTATAAATAGGTAGACATACATATTCACATATATACATCTATCCATATATATGTATATACATACACGTATGAACTATCGGACTTCATATATATGTACATATGAAGTGCGATAGTTCATTGAAAGTGCATCATCCATGCATACACTTTTTGTTCTATATACACACATTCATACATCTACTATTCTCTCTGTGAAAGCCCTCGCCTTATATGATGAGGTACCGGGGCATGAGAGAACCGTTTCACCTTCTTCTCTCGTAGGTATTGGCATAGAACCTCTGACCGTGTATGTGCGCTACTGTTGCTGTAGATGCAGGTGTGTATGATGATGTGTATCTTGTTAATCGAATGCGAAGACTGTATCAAGATAGGGGAAGAGAACTTGCTTTCGGGGTTGTCTTTCTTCTTTGTATAAACAGGCTTCTATCCAAACTACAGAAACGAACACGTGCTCCGTCAGCGAGTATAGACGTGTGACCGGTACAGTTGTTTTACACGCTAGGGCTCTCCGTAGATAGACAGATATATCAAGGATAGATAGATTAAGTAGATTAGCATGTATGTTGTGGTCTTACACATGTGTATGCCGTCTGTATGACTGGATCTATATCTCTCTCTCTATATATATCTTTTCTTGTTTTCTGTGAGTGAGGCCTCGATGGCCATCAGCGTGTACCGTGCGCGAAACGTGCTATGCTGCTGGTGTACGTACACCAGACTGGATTCCCCGTGTCGGTTTTTCTGATGAACTGAAGAAAGAAGAGAGAAACTAAAAGGATGTGGGAATTTCTATTTCATCTTTTCTTGTCTGTGAATGGGTGTGTCTGCATAGCAAAGATCATTCCAAAGATCAAGGAGGCTGAACAGCAGGCTCATTGGTATCGAGAGCTAGAGATGCATGAAGAAGCAGAAGCTGCTCTAAAGAATGCCAACTCTCAGGTATACAACAACAGTCTTCTTTCCGTTTCTTTCTTTCTTTCTCTCTCTTTCGTTTCTCTTCTCTTTTCTTTCCTTCATTCATTTTTCTTTCTTCGTTCCAAGTATCCGCTTTCCCGGCTGGATGCTTCAAGTTGCGAAAAATGCTTCACTCCTTCTCCAGGGAGAGGTCGCACATCCTGTTTTTCTTCACTTAATTCTTCATAGAGATCTACTATTCAGACGTTCCTCTTTGTATTGATTCTCTCGCGAAGAGGACACTCAATTCACACTACTAACATGTGTGATGATACATACCTATAGATATGCATGCATGGGAAGGCAATCAACCGAGAGAGGTCGCTCCGACTAGCTTACTCTCTTTCTTTCACAATAGGTTTCTCTAATACAGCCTTCTAGGTATTCTACGTCTTCAATACGGTAGACAGCATCTATACATAACTTCAAGTACATACATTATCCTCTCTCTACATAAGTATATCTAAATGTATAGACTATATATATATGTATATGGGCGCGTGTTTATGTATAGATAGGAGTGTCTGTTTGCACGGGTCGTAGTAGTGAGAAATGTGATAAAAAGAATCCCTGGTTTGTTTGTCATCCATTCAGCAGAAGTCACGGGGCTTCTTCTTCGTCATTCTCAGTCCCAATCCAACTCCTATGTCACTATGACAAAAAACACTAGCACTCTACTCACTCACTCCTTTGATTTGATCTGCCACATATAGATCGACTTAAGATAGATAGATAGATAGATATAGATAGATAGATATAGATAGATAGATGTAGTTATAGATACAGGTAGCTACATATAGATCGATAGTTAGATAGACTGGATACATTGAATATACGTAGACAGCAGATAGGTGGAAAGGATTGTGTGATAAATGTGTGCCATTCCGATAGTGCTCACCAAGAGGTCGTATGCAAACTGACTGCCCGTCTTTCTTCTTTTGACACTATCTATGTACGTGTCTACGTCCTTCACTATGGTACGTGTATCTAAATATACGCATATTGTGTGTGTGGATGAAAAAGGTGCCTCATGCCTTCGGGTGTCGTTGTTTTATGTACCTGCGAGTATGCATGAACGTCTGTGTATGCATGTGCGTATGCATAGCTTTGGACAAAGGTAAGAATGTACCTATGTGCATAGGTACATTCGAATATCTATGAACGGAGGATGTACCTACCTATGAATATGTATGAATGTATATATCTGCCTCCTATGAATTTGTATGTTCGTATGTATCACCTGCCTGTGAAGATGTACGGATATATGTATGTATCTATAAGTACGTATGAATGTATATCTCTACCTATGAATATATGTATGTGCTTATGCATGTCCTGCAGTCACTTGGAATCTTTCAGACTCTAACAGATGCTCTCAAAGGACGGAGATAAACAAAGGAAAAAAAAACTCCTTTCTGTCTTTCATACGGCTAAAGAAGAAAAGATTCTTTCCTTTCATCTTCTCAGTGCGAGAAGACGCATCGATTTGCAGGTTCTTGTTTGTATTTGCTGCTTTGTGTGATTCTCGTGTATCGAACATCCTCGCCTGTCTCTTCTCATTTACTCCATCAAAAAGAGATCTTTTCTCTTCTCGATACCGATAGAGGGCAGCAGAAGATAGCAGAGGGAGAAAAAGAATCTTCTTCATCTTGTCTCTCGAGAGTGACCGACAGAGAGATTATCAGTCAAGAAAGGTGGGCGGGGGAGGGATCGATCGACTTGCAACTAGACATCGATCAAGACGCCTGAAAGAGAGAGGCAATAGTAGACTCTCTCACCGGTCTTTCAGCTTTACTGCAGGTCTATCATCTATTCTGATCCATCTACCTATTTCTATCTGTCCGTTACATCTATTATGATGTATCTGTCTGCCTTTTTCTATCCGTCCGTTATCACCTCTCTATCTAGCTATCCCTGATCTATCTCTCTAACTCTTCTTCTACTACCTCGTCGTCTCCAAGGAAATTTTAGTCTCCGTTGAACACAATATGAGGTAGCGGAAGGAGTTATAGCAACGGCGTTTACGTCTTTTTTTCGGATGTGTGTCGATCAACAAGGAGAATGAAGTTCGAAGGTTACCACTTTCTTCTTTTCTGTTTCTCACAGGTCAAGTCTCCCAGAGATTTGAACCTCTCCGATCCTCCTTTCTTACTCGTCTGTCTGCCTAATCCACTTTGCCTCACTTCTTTGAGTAATGAAAGGATTGCGAGAGCTCACTTGTTCTCTCTAAAGTCTCTAACTCTGATACTATCTCTGTCCACCTGTCAACCTATCTCTAGGCGTCCGGGGGGGTCCGTCTCTCCTCCTGTGCGACTGCTTGTCTGAAGTGTTCGTATCTATTTGTACCTCTCTCCCCTGCCTGTCAACCCAACTGCGGGGAAATTTGAATCGTCCGTTCTTCACTTCCTGAGCCATTGAGCCGCTTCTCTCATGCTCCTTTCTGACTTACAAGAGGAAAGCGCCGGATACGTGAAGACCGAGACTCTCTTCAAACGTCTTATGCCGACTACCAAACCTGCCGTTTGTCCTTTCTACCGGAAAAAGATGACGATAGCGGCGGACTGATATGCCGACTACTTAACCTGCCGTTTGTCCTTTCTACCGGAAAAAGATGACGATAGCGGCGGACTGATATGTATCACTGAGCACAAGTCTTGCCTTTTCACTCACTACACACCTGGGACACAAACATTAACACATCAACCGGCACGTACCACTATCTCAGAGGAAATTAACTCGGCTCCTCACAACAGCAAGGACGGAAGGCGGGGACGCTCTCTCTCTCTCTACACGGAGAGACTTTTGAAGAAATCTCTCTGTGTGTCTATCTATCCCTTTTCTCATTCCTCCCTGTTGTTCTTTCGGTCCAGTCTGCTGTTATCTCTTATCCACACCTATACCTGATACCGTTCTTTCATCCCTTCCGCCATCTATCCATTCAAGTTTCTCCTTTGTTCTGAAGAGTCGTCAACAGACAAAGGAGAACGACGGGAGGCAGGTCCGATTGTCTGCGTCTCATGGTGCACGTCAGCCATCTCTTGACCTCAAAAGAGATAGGCTGAAAAAGGATCAGTTCGCGTTTTTCTTTTCTTCCTTCCCTCCCATCATCCCCCGACTTGATGCGGCAGACGGGGAGGAAGCAAGCCATTTCGTGACTTGAGCGAACTCGTAAAATCTTCTTCGCGTATCTTCATCTAGACGTTTCGAGACATCTTGAATAGCCTCTAAAATCCGGTCAAGGACTTCTGCACCATTCTCTTCATTTCTGAATGCATGCAAAAGTTCTTGAGAAATGACTGATTCCATAAGACGCTTGACACTCTCGAGGAAAGTACGGAGCGCATCATCTGAACGAAGCTGTCCATCAGCAAAGTCTACGATCAAGTTCATAAGTTCCGGAGATTTTTCCCTATTTGAAAAGATGGCTTCTTTAATCAATAAGGTTTTCATTACCAAATCATCTTCTGCACTTGCATAACGTCGAGCTGCCTCAGTAACATCTCTTACTTGCTCCATAGCCATCTCTAACTTCGAGGCTAAGCTCCTGTCTGAATCTCCCTGTCCCCCCTTTGACCTCACGCTATCTAAAGCAGCCGAGATAACCTTTTCAAGCATGACAATCAGCTTCTCATTCTGCTCTTGGAGTAGATAGTGCGCCTCCCGTGAAAGACCTGGCGAAATCGTAACTGGCTCCGCAGATCCAGCGGCCACACCCACATACTGGCACACCGAGAGCACCCCCAGAAAAGCCCCCGCCAAACCGATCTTCATTACAAGAGACCCGTTCATCTTGCAGAGGAAAGAACGCTGTGAAACCATCAATCACCTTTTTCAGTCACCTAAATCACGAATGAAACGAATTGACGTGAAGAAGGCAAAGGGGCCTGGTGAGAGCCACAACTTGGGAAAATTACTACCTCCCGAGATACGTCATAAGAAAGTATCGTATCCTCACGACCGAAGAAAGGCAACAAAGGGAAGAAAGAAACGAACGAAGGATCGCGTCAAACAACCCAAGGGAAACCTATGAAAGTTGCTATTTGAACTAGCCTTCTCTATTGTCTGTGTCAAAGAGGACACAACCATCATCGGCCCTAGGCAGTTAACACACTCAGCCCGTCCGCCTGTTGTTGTTCTTCTATTGATCTAGGGGGTACCGGCCAGTGTCTTTCCATAGAGACGTGTCGCAGTCCAGCAGGCATTCGCTAATAAAGGGGGATGGAACTTCACTTCGTATGACGTCCGGTCATGTTCTCGTCGCTAAGAGCACTGGTCTTTGATAAAGGGAGTGCGCAAACAGTGTGTGCTTGTTTCGAGGCGCCTCTTTGTTTTCCTCGTAGAACAGAGCTAGGAGGGAAGAAGAGATCCCTCCCCTGGCCGGGGGAGGGGACGCCACGAAGGGTTTAGAGGATGACGACGTATGAAGAATCCATTGCTGGAGGCCTTAACGAGAGAGTACAACAAGACAACGAGAGACGAGACACGGGGAAACGACACGGAGCGGTCGGAGAGAGGCAGGCTCTCAAGTCGGGCGGTCGACAAGGGCTTAGGAGGAAAAAAGTGTTCCAAACCGACAGGTTGCTCTAGCCTCCGTCCTATCTCTTCAATCGCCTCAAGAACAAACTAGTAAAGAAGCTTTTCAAGAATCATCCCTGTGATGCCATTTCTTTTTCAACTACACCAAGCACTCAAAGAGAGTCTTCATTGCGTCGAATCTAAGACGATCGTTAGTAAAAGACAGTTGATTCACCGTGCTTCTTGTGTTTCTCGTTTTCTTCATCTTCACTCACCTCATCGGGATGTTGCAAATGTATGTGTCTACGACTTCCCCGTCCCGGAGTCTACCAGCAAATCCTTCTCTTGGTTTGAAAACTCTGCTTGGGACTTTTTATTTTTGTCATAACCAAGAAGACTGTGTAAGTAAGGAATAGAGACGCGTCAGATTGGAGCCTGACTGGTCCACCGTAGACTTGGTATGACATAGCCCTGTCATGTCAAAGAAAGAGAGGCGATCTCGCCTTCCACTCCTTGAGGGGGTAAAGGGTGCTCAGAAGGGTGGGATAGTCCCGCTGCTAACGACTACTATAATCCCTACTGCTAGTCCTCACTCCTCCACTTTCCTTTCTTCTTTCTCCTTTCTGCTCTTGTGTATTCTCTACACAGAGATAGACAAGGTGAAAGAAAGACGTTTTTCAGTGGTCACATGTGCGTCGCTTCGAGATGTAGGAAACAACTCATCATCTGAACTGAGAACAGGCAGTTCTTTTGTCTCTTTTTCTCTCTCCCGGCCTTCTCACTCGAATGTCTCCATATCAGCACGAAAGCGCAGTAAGGCTTTCAAGCAAGAAAGACATTTCCGTCTCGTCTTGTTTTCTTACTTCTTTATGAGTGACAAGAAGAAAGAAGGAAGTTTTGGAATGACGCCAAGTAGAAAGAAACGGCATTGGATCAAAAGATGATTCAAAAAAAACGAAAGGGAGACTAAAGAAAAAAAGAATAGACACTCGATCTCTCGCTTTCTCTCCTTTGCCTGGTGATCTTGCCGTCCTTTCCCTAGGAGTTCAAGATCATTCAAGACTAAGAAAGAATGTGAGTTACGGTGACAATAAGCTTCTCTCCATAGAGTATCGACATCTTGGAAAAGATCATGACTTGAAAATTCATGCTAACGACGAGAAAAGAAAAAGAAGAACGGTAAGAAGAAGTAGAATCACTAGAAGAGGCAAAATACAGGTAGTAGGTACAAAGAAAGTCTCCTGTTCTGCGTCTTCTTCTCATTCCTCCCCTTGCTCTTAAGGTCGTCTATCACTTCTTTCTTCCTCCCTGTCTCTCTCTCTCTAATCAGCGTGCTTGTTCGCAGCTACTTTGTTTATGTATATCTATAGGCATATATATATATATATATATATATAAACTCAATCCTACAGGCGTATAAGAGATAGAGACAGATAGAGACCCACGCCTCTCTCTCTATACATAGATGCATTCAGCTATAGCCATACACGGATGATATGCGTAGAGAGCCGTGCAGCAAGAAGTGTACATATCCTGAATAGGCTGCCATCCTGAGGTCTATCTTTCATCTTCCTATCTATCTATCTATCTATCTTTTATCTATCTATCTATCTATCTATCTATCTTTCATCTTCCTATCTATCTTTAGTCTATCTATCTATCTTCAGTCTATCTATCTATCCATCTACCCACCTACCCATCTATCATCTGAGTGCTCCGAGGGAGCACTGACAAGACCAAGATAGAGAAAGAAGAGAGAAAGAGAAGACGAGAGACTTCCTGTATGGCAGCAGGGATAAAAAAGCAAAGAAAGAAGAACCAAAAAAGAGGGAGAGGAAAGAGTGAATTCTCTCTTCTCTGGGGACAAGCTTAATTCATCTCTATGAACTTCTCTCTTTGTTTCTTCTTCTTCTTCTCTGGTCTGTCTTTAGCATGGCATCTTGTTATGTGAGAAGAGATCACCCCCATGCAATCCTTTTCTTCTTTCTTCTTCTGCTTCGTCTTTTCGTGTGATATGGAGATGACGGCCACAAGTATCAATCGTCTGAAAGAAAGAAGGAATGAAAGGACACGAGAAACAGAGAGAGAAGAAGACTTCCTTCACATAGTCTTTAGATCCTAATGAGGTTCCTTTCAACAACGCAAATCGGAGAAGAAAAAGAAGAAGGCGAAGATTCTCCCACTGTTTCATGTGTCTATCTATGTTTTCCCTTCGAAGTGCCTCTCTCTCTCTATTAGGCGGGAAGGTGCTCGCGAGTAATCTCTTCTTCTATCTTCGTCTTCTTCTTCGTTCTTTTTCTCTCCTCTTCTTTTGGCTTCTTCAACTTCATCTTGATAAACGTTTCTCTGTAGACAGATCTTAGAGAAATGAGATAGACCATCATCATCTCTCTTCTTACTGCTCTACAGTGACGTACCTCGATACACACCTATCTACGCAGAGTATACAAGCCTCTACGGGAGTGGACGTCATACAGTTCGGCTCTCTCAGTCCTCTTCGTCTTCATGAATAGATGGCGGGAGAAAGATATCGATATAGATAAACGACAGAATTCAGAGACGTCTATTCGACATGTGAAACACGAAGCTACAGGATAGAGAAGAATCTGGCTAGCTACTTAGCTAGATACATAGATAGATACAGAGGCGTATCTACACTGGGGTGACATGTGCAGCATAGAGATGTTTCTCAAAGCCTTCCTAAACACCTCCTTTCTTCTCTCTGTCGTGAAAGCGGACTGATAGATTTTTCGAACAATCGACGTTGTTCCTTACCTCAATGGGATAGACAGATGGCCATACAAGAGGCCCTTGAAGATCAGAAGATAAGATTTCCAAAAAGTTGATAGACTTCTCTTCTTCTTCCTCTTCATTTTCTTCTTTTTCGTAGTCATCATCTCTTCCTTTCATGTCACGGCAGATGGTGGCGCTCTTCTTCTTCTTCTTGCCACTCCTTCTTATATCGAAATTCGTTTCTTTCTCTTCTTCAAGGATTCCAGCTAGCCATGAGAGAAGACATAGATTTCTTTCATTTCTACTTAAGAGATCTTCTCCTGCTGTAACGACACTTAGAATGTCTCCAGGAGGAAAATCTGAATACAATGGAGATGAAGATGAGGGGGCTTCGTTTCTTTCTTCTTCTCTTCTTCTTTGTCGAAAAGATAACTTCTTTCTATCCTCTTCCTTTGTCTCTTCTTCTTCTTCGTGCTCTTCACCGCAACTTGAAGAAGAAGAGGTTAAGGCATCGATTCTTCTTCTCTTCCCTTTCTTTCTGGGAATGTTACATTCTCTATCTATTACAATCGAACTGCTGCTTTCTGCTTCTTCTTCTTTTTGTTCATAAGGGAAAAAACAGCTGTTCTCTTCTTTTCCATCTCCTTCTTCTCTGTCTTCCTCGTCATGTCTACTGCGACTTCTTTCTGTCTTCTCAATCCAGCTAGCTAGCTCGTGTCTAATGCAGTTCGCTATTTGATCTTCGGGTCTCAAACCTTCAGAATCAACTGCATCGATATCTGCGCCATGTTGAAGAAGGATATAAAACATCTCGATACTCTCCTTTTCAGCTGCAATATGTAGACATGTTTTCTCTCTGAAAGAAAGACAAGCCGACGACGAAGATGAAGAAGAAGATCTAGAAGATGAAATATCTTTTCGAAATTGGACTGACGATCTTCTATCCTCTATCTCCTCAGCAAAACGAAGAAGATACGGGAGATCAAACAAAGAAGGAGTCTCTCCGTCTCCTTCTTCTTCTTCTGCGCTTTCTTCTTCTTCTTTTCTTCTCTCTTTTTCGGTTCCTTCTTTTGTAATGAGAGCTGTCTGAAGAAGAATTCCATTTCGAGTCGACGCTGAAAGAGAGAGAGAAGGTAACGAGAAAAGGTTCGGGTCTGCGCCGCGGCTAAGAAGTAAAAGAGCAGCCGGGAGATTCGTACAGAGACACGCCTGTACATGAGAGATCGAGAAAGAGAAAGAATACGCCAGAGATGACAAGCATCAGGAAGACATAGATCTACAGTAGAAGAAAGAGATAAAGAAGAAGAAAAGGGGGAGAGGAAGCAAGAATACACACGTCTATTGAAGGATAGACACACAGGGGAGGTCTTAAGAACGATTTGAGAGAGAAGTACAAAGAAAGAGAAAGAAGGAAAGAAACGAAAGAACCGTGATGACGGGGATTCGCTAACAAGGAAAGAAAGAGAGAAGGAAAGCTTTCTTCTATTTCAAAAAGACGACGAAGAGAATGAAAGACGATCGACCCAAGATGATGTGTATAGATGATGTGGTAGATCTACTGCTTCTACGGCTCTAACGCGTATAGAAGCAAAGGTTGAGACTCTATGTCCATGCGAATGTAGATGACCGGATGAAGCTTTACAGAGACATTTGAGAGAGAAAGAAAAGAGAAAGAAGAAACTTGAAACAAAAACTGTCTACTCGACGTGTGGTGTA
>NW_027157779.1:15730-15912 GCF_002600585.1 Cystoisospora suis
TATCTATGTATGTATCTGTGTATGCACGTACGTAGGACTGTGTACGTATGTACGTTCCATGAGTCTGTATGAATCCGTTTAGGTACATTTGTAGATACAGGCATGGAAATGGAGAAGAAGAGATGTCTGTGTATCACGTGTTAGAAAAGCCAAGAAAGAGAAGATGGGGGAATGTAACTCCT
>NW_027157780.1:0-312 GCF_002600585.1 Cystoisospora suis
GTCCCGCCTCCCGGGGAGGTGCGGCTCCCCGTCACCTTCCCATTGCCCCTCCAGGGCTAATTCTGGGGATCTTTCCCTCTATTAACGAGGTCTACGACTCTGATTATACAAGTTAGGCTTCCCTAGAAGCCTTAATCCTAGAAAGGTGCTGCTTTTAAACATCTTCCGGTCTCTGATCTCTCCAGCTGGGGCGCGGGTTGCGCGGCCGGCTCGTTCGCTGCTGTGCTTGGCTTAGCTAGGTTGCGAACTTCGTGTAATTTTCCTTTCTTTTGTGTCTAGAGTACTTGAAAGGTCTTTTCCCTTTCATTTGCT
>NW_027157781.1:0-374 GCF_002600585.1 Cystoisospora suis
TACTGGGAGGCAACCGTGGAACCTCCGTTTTTAAGAAGCGGTCAAGACGACCAGACCCAGCCAGGTGGCCAGGTCAACAGGGTGATCACTAAAGGAAGGACGAGACCTTCCGAGAGAAGGCGGAAGCAACAGATTAGCCCCAAAGGGCGGAGTTCGAAGTCTCCCAAGCACCACAACACCCGAAGAACAGTACCGGGACACGTCACGCAAAGCACCGACAACAGATCAGGCAATCGGGGCGCCCTCAGAAGGGGCACGACGAGGCGGACAAGGCGAATAGTCCAAGGCAAAACGGTTCAAGTACCCAAAGAACACCGTGGCACTCACAACACAGGTCACACCAGTGCCCAGGTGACGAACCGAAAACAGCAAGG
>NW_027157782.1:0-10319 GCF_002600585.1 Cystoisospora suis
ATATGTATATGTACGAATGTGTATATGTATCAATATGTATATGTACGAATGTGTATATGTATCAATATGTATATGTACGAATGTGTATATGTATCAATATGTATATGTACGAATGTGTATATGTATGAATATGTATATGTACGAATGTGTATATGTATCAATATGTATATGTACGAATGTGTATATGTATCAATATGTATATGTACGAATGTGTATATGTATGAATATGTATATGTACGAATACGTGTAGTGTATGACTATGCATATATACGAATATGTATTTGTATGAATAGGTATGTATATGAATATGTATGTGTATGGGTATGTATGTGTCTATGTATGCTGAAGAGGCGAGGTTGTGTGTCAAGCGAGCGTCGGTGTCATGAGTCTCGTCAAGGAGAAGAAGAAGATGAAAAGAGAAGAGAGAAGAAAGCAAGGGAAGTGTAAAGGGAATGAAGAGGCGGCTGGTGATAGATAAAAAACCCTCTGTCTTCGGCTTGTTTGAGGAGAGAGAAGATGAAAGAGAAGAGAAAGAAGAAAAGGACCGCTTACTATCGACCTTCTCTCTTTGGTAGTCATTCATAGCAGGCTCGATATCCTCCCAGTATCGACTTGCAGGGTTTGTCGCCATTTCATCCTATCAACACGAAAGTAAGAAAGGGTGAGAAAGAAGGAAAGAAAGAAAGATGAAAGGAAAGGTTCTTCTACATGGACTTCACGAGAGTGAGTGTGTATGTATAAGAGACATATCTAGAAGCATCTTAATTCTTCTCTTCTTTCCTTTCAAGTAAAGCAAACACTCCGCAGAAAAGAACTTCCGTGACATAGAAAGGGCTCTTCATGTATCTCTTGTATCTTGATAAGACTCCTCAGACGACTGAAGAGTTGTTTCTATCCCGAGGGTCACCTAGACGAATATGTAGATAGTTATCTGGATCTTCTATACATACAGAGGTTTATACATATATATATCCATATAGAGATACATATACATGTATACATATACATATATGTATATACACATACATACATATATACATAGATATAGATCTGCAAGCATGCCACGTAGAGGACCTTCGTTCTTCCCTCCTTGTTTTCTTCTCATATGGAGAGAGAGAAGATCCACCACCTCTTCACCTAACCGTCTTCAAATCGAAACTGCCTCCCTTTCTCTCTCTCTCTTTTCTTTCTCTCTCCCCTCTATCCATCCATTCTTGTTGTTCTTCTTCTTCTGCTACGACTCCTTCTTCATGTGTATGTGTATCTTCTTACATGTATCTTGTCTCGAACTTGATCAGCTTTCTGTTCGAGCCATTCGTCGTGAGTGACGTTGTGGGGGATCTCTTCAGTTGGGAGATTCTGAATGAAGGGCATGCCTGGCGCAATTCGCCACCAAGGCTTATCTCGATCATAGATGTTACACAGCGTTATATCGAATCTATACAGAAAAAGATAGTAGACAGCCAAGAGAACATAGTACAGTAGAGAGACGAATGGGAGGTACACAGACGAGCTAGATAGGTAGATAGATAGATTAAGATAGATAGATAGATAGATTAAAGATAGATAGATAGATTAAAGATAGATAGATAGATAGATTAAAGATAGGTAGATAGATAGATAGATACAGATGATGAAGAGACAGGGAGAGAGGGGGAGGCTGATATGTTATTAAGAGGGGTGGTGTCACTGCAACTTCAGATCTTTGAATAAAGACTGGGGGGAGGGATGAGGAGAGAAAAGAAGCTCAGTGAATGTATAGACACACATATCAATGGAGGGTCACATATATCTTGCTTGCCTATGCTCCTCTCCTTTCTCTCCATATATCTGTGTATAAAAGGATATCATCTGCATAGGCAAAGAGACTACCCCGAAGAGGGAGACTGAGTGAGAAGTTTCCTCTCTATTTCTCTATCTATCCTGTCTACCTGTATGTATGTCTGTCTATCTTACTAAGGCTCTTCGATGGTTGAGCCAAGCTCGGTGATGTGTCTAGACGTCTATAATAAGACATAGCGGCAAGAACGAAATTAATACAAAGAGAAGTAGATACACACTGCTCTCCTGTACGCTCGCCTCCCTTTCCTCTCTCTCTTCTTTCTTTCTTTTCTTGCTTATCATCTCCTGTAGTGATCGCAGAGCATCTCTATCATCACTGTGAAGACAGGTGTACATAGACTGATAGGCTGGGGAGAGAAGAACAATCTATGGGTCCTATCATATTTATCATACCAGCAACTCATTGTCTGTAGAGGTTTACTTTCACGTCCATTCAGCTAGATAACTATAGCCGTGTAGGATTTTAGGGATTCGATAGGCAGTGACAATAATGTTGGTTAAGGAGCTATATTCTTGCCTATAAATGCCTCTCTAGATACATATATATACATCTATCCAGGAGGCCATTCAGAAACCTGCCCTTTCTCTGTACATCTTGTATACATGGGGATATCGAGAAGACTGTCTACAAACTCATAAGTTTACCTTCGAATCGACAGCCTCACCGGAAATAACATATAGATAGATCTACATGTATATATAGAGAGAGAGGTGGAAGAGAAGACAGACATGCGATGGAAGTCTGTATGCATGCTTTGACTCTGTGAGATGTTTGAGAGGGCATGGGAGGCTTACGCGATCCAGTCGCCTCCTTTGACAGTGACGAGATGATGAGAGGAAGATTCTTCCTCTTGTGAAGATTCTCTTGATATCTCTCTTCTTGCTATCGAAGAAGAAGAAGATGGAGAAGGAGGAGGGGGATAGATTTTTTCCTGAATGTGACCGAGACGTCGGTGTTTGCCTTCTTTTTCTCCTTGTGGCGATAGTGCATGAAGATATTCGGGGGGAAGAAGGTCAATTGAAAGATCAGGAGGAAGACTCACCTCAGGGCTTAAAAGAAAAACCGAACGCTCGAGCTTTCTCATACTTGCGAGAGCTATTTGCATGCCAGGCATCGCATTCGACTGAAGGACAACGACAAGGATATATAGAATGTCAGGTGTATATACACCCCAGGACACCAACCAATCACAGAAAGAAAGAGGATGAGAAAGAAGAGGAGGTGTAAGAGGAGAGATAGAAAGAAGTCGTAGTGCATGAATGGCTCAGAGAGTCGTTCCCTAGGTATGGTAGAAGCAGGACGGAACTTATGCCTGTCGATAGACCTTGTTTCATGGAGGAATGAATGAGTGTATGACTGTCTATGCCTGCTCTTCCTTCTTGCTTGTCACCGTGTTGTTCTTCTTTAGGGAGGTGTGGAGAGCCAAGAGTCTTCGAAATTCAGAGAGCGACAGCACCCACAATGATGGTGCACCCTCATACACAAGAGAAATAGATAGATTAGAGAAAGATAGATAGATACGTAGATCGACTAAAGACCGATGGATGGATATATAGGCTGATAGGTGGATGGATAGATAGACCGATGAAAGGCACATAGAGAGCTACCTAGCTATTCTTATATCTCTGCCAGATACTAATAGACTCTTCTCTTCCCTCCCCTTTTTTTCCCCTCACTCGTTTGATCGCTTTGTGTATGAAATCTTATAGCACCCGTAGAGATGAAAAGACGATGAGACCAGGCCAATCGAGGTGTATTCCACGAACCAAGGAGGATAATATAGATAGAATCCATGGCATGTGAAGCAGTTAGAAGAGATGAAGTGAAGAAGAAGAAGAAGAAAGAGAGGAAAGAAGAAGACTTACGAAAGGGAACTCCATCATGGTTGTATTGAATGAGGTATGATCGAGAAGCTTAAGGCCACTCAGTGTATGCATGGAGAATTCAATCGTTACATTCGTCTGTGGAGACGGATAAAGATCTCCTTCTCCCCCTTCAATCATACGCTTAAGAACCTGAGAGCCGACACACCGAAAGCGCCAGAGAGAGAGAAAAAAGAAACACAGCCATCTATCTATCTACCTATCTACGTCTCCTCCGTCCTTTCTTATCGCTCCTCGGCCCACGGTTTCACAGGTTGTCTACGAGGTATTATGCTTCTATAATGAGGCGTTTCTATCACGAGGAAAAGAAAATAAGATCAAGACCCAAAGAAAGAGAAGAAGATCCTCGTCCACATGGCAATACCGATACACATCTGTCTTCAAGTGAGTTCCCTACATATTCATCCTGAGAGCGCAAGAAGAAAGTATAACAAAAGGAAAAAAGAACAAAGAGAGAGAAGAACAAGGGGAGAGGAGAAGAAGATAGAGAAGAAGAAGAAGCTTGAGAAGAAGAGGAAGAAGGTTACCCGGCCATCTTCAAGCACATCCCAGGTGGTTGCTGGGGGAGCTCTTGGAGGTCGGTTTCTCAAGCTTCGGTTTAAATGCGAAGAAGCAAGATGAGAAGAAATAAGACTTTCTGTCCATAGATGAGCCTCCTTAAACTTGGCGTAAGGCAAAGGGGTTGCATGAGACACATTCCTCGTACTCTTCTCGGAAGGAGAACGAAGAGATCTCGACTTGTCTTCTCCAGAACATGAAGAAGAAGAAGAGGAAAAGAGAGAGGAAGAAGAGGGAGAGGGAGAGGAAGAAGCAGTAGATCGATGGTAGAGATTGTTATGTGTCTTTAGGTCTATTTTTGAGGTGGGTATGAAGAAGAAGGAGGAGGAGGAAGAGAAGGATGAGTGAAAGGAAGAAGAAGAAGAAGAAAAGAACGGTGGGGTAAAGAGGGAAGGGAGAAGAAGACTATTTTGATGAGTAGACGAAAAGGAAGGTGGCTGGGATAAAGAAAGGAGAGGTTGTGTATGGAGATCTCTCAAGAAGAAAATGCTTGAAGACTGTGAAGAGCTTTCTGAATGACGGCCGTGATAAGAAGAAGAAGAAAGGGAAGAAGAAGAAGAAAAGGAAGAAGAAGAAAAGGAAGAAGAAGAAGAAGAAAAGGAAGAAGAAGAAGAGACAGGGGTTCTTTTGTGTTGTTGGATCTTCCGTTTGCCTTGGGTCGTAGATGAGCAAGGAGGAGCGAAAGAAGACCGAGGAAGTTGCCTGGAAAGTCGTGAAGATCCAACAGAGAGAGAAGAAGAGGAGAAAAGATTGCGAAGGTCACCTCTACACGAAGGAGACAACCATCGAAGAAACGCCGGAGATCTTTGCAGTCCGGGTATCGAAACCTCTCTTCTTAGATAGGAGGGGAATCCAGAAGAAGAAGAAGAAAAGACAGAGAGAGGATAAGAAGACGAAGAACAAGATGAAGAAGAAAAGACAGAGAGAGGATAAGAGGAAGAAGAAGAGAGATGAGAGGATGAGAAAGAGGAGGGAGAGGAAGAGAGAGAGTTTAGAGATGGAGACATATGAGGTGTTCTCTTAGAAACGCTAGATGGTAGGGGGATGGCTTGTATCCCCCTGTCTGAGGTATCTACTTGAAAGAACAAGAGAAGAGACAGAAGAAAAAAGAGCAGCTTTCTTCCGTGTGGATAGGAGAGATAGAGGAAGGATAGAAGAAGAGAATGAAGGAACGAAAAAGAAGAAGACCGATTTGAAAGGACGAATGAAAATGCTGAGATGGACGTGATGAAGAAGAAGAAGAAGAGAAGGAGAGGGAGAGAGAGAAAGAAGCATAAGAAGAAAGTAGAAGAAGACGACTTGCGTAATCTCTCCATTCGAGAGAAAAGTAAAGCGAAGGTCACCGGGGAAGATAAAAAGACACAGGGATAGAGAGGGAGAGACTTAACTCCATTCGATACACGCATTATCTGCTCTCGATTCTCTCTTAGGCGGAGAATCTCCTTCTTTTCATTTTCTTCTTCTCAAGAAAGAAAGATTTGGAAGGAGTAGAGCCATGAAAAGAGAGATACAGAGAGAGAGGCGAAGAGGGAGAAAGACGGATATAGAAACAATGACCGGGGAGAGAGAGAGAGACAGGAAGGTCACTCCATCAACCTTCTCTTAGTCATCTGCTTGGACGAATGCTCCTTCCCAGTCTCTCTGCCTGCCTGTCTCCCTGTCTCCTCTTCTTCTTCTTTTCTCTTGTCGTGTTTTCTACCAGGCTCGAGGCGCTTACTTCTTCTGTCCTTGAAGAAGAGAAGAAGAGGATGAGCAGCATCGATGGCTTTGACGTAATGAAGTTCGAAAGAGGAAGAGAACTAGAATGAAAGAAAGGAAGGAAAGGCGAAACAGGATTCGCCTTGCGTGATGGGAAAAAAGAAACAAATGAACACGACAAGAGAGAAGAAAAAGAAAGAGAAGGAGTGCACATACAGACTTTCGAGATGTACACGAAAGGAAGGAGAGAAGAGCTCTCTTGTCTTGTCTTATCTTGAGCTTTCTATCCATTCAACAATCTATTTCTTTCTCGGCTTCACACGGAGAGGCGCCTAATGAATTTTGCATCGTCTTTTCTTCTTTTTCTTCTCTTGTTGGTTCGAGACAATCGCTTTCTTGTCGTTGAAGGAGAAAGAAGAGGAAAATGGATGAGACAGGAATGAAGATGGGGGGGAGGCATCTCGATGCTTTTCTACGGAAGATCCACCGTCGATCCTCCTCAGAAGGAAGACTATGTACTTTATACGCGTCACACATAGGAGATGAAGAAATTGAAGTTACTGTAGATAGTCAAAAGAAAACAGCAAAGAAGTACACGAAAAAGAGTTCTAAAAAGATAGGCAGATAGATGCAGTTGCTTGGAGAGATTATAGAGAGATAGCCTAGATCAACGGTTGAGCTTCTTATCTAGATAAAGAGAGCTCTTCTGTCTGATGTATTGAGAAGTAGATGGGAGTGTGTCTTGCTTCTCTCCCGCCTTCCCTGACAGGGGACAGTCGACGAGACGAAGGGAGCTTGAAACAAAGAATGAAAAGAGAAAGATTCCCTAAAGGAAAAATTTTGAAGAGGATGTGTAGGAACACCATGAGGGTTTCGATGGAGATAAGAGGACCTGGCGATTTTCGTCTCGATGCTGTGCTTCTTCGTTCATCTTCTTTCTCGTCAGCACCATCGATTTCGCAGACACCGCCGCAGCCGAAGGAAGGGTGGCTGCATGCAGAGACACACACACACATGTATCGAGACTTCGATTTACAGGTGAGGAAAGAAAGCTTCTTTTTCTCCCCCTCTGATTCATTATCTGTGTATTGTTTTCTTGAAAAGAGAGTCTTGCTGGGATAGAATGGAGACTTTCACTCCTACTGCCTTCAAAATACAGGGAAGGTTCTACCGAGCTCGCTGACGTGGCTGTTGCCGCCCGGGTGTACATACACCCGAAAGGAGAGGCCGAGAAGCCTAGTGAAGGTGTTCTATAAGTCACGCACAGTGGTGATCAGTAGAAGATTGCAAAGATCTCACCTTTCGTCTTCTGTTGTCTTCCTTCGCTTGTATATCTGCGGAGAATGAGTAGTTACTGAAGTACGTGAAGCTCTTCAATTCTTCACCTTTCTTCAGGAAACTACCTCGTGTGCATACACCCCGCCATTACTATAGATATACCAAGGAGCAGAGAGACCGCGACCGGGTTAGAAAAGAAAGACCTGACACAGGGTAAGAAGTCTTTCTTCTGTCTTCCCTAGGGTGGCGGTCCTATGTATTTTCTATACACCCCCTCCTTCAATCGAGAAGAGGCTCCTTTGTGTGTGCTTCCAGTTGGGTGAATGATGAGAATACACCTTATGCTTGTTTCGCAGATTTTTCTTGATGGAATGTCCCTACTTTCTTCTTCATCCTGTTTGCTTAGCGAGTATGTTCACTCGTGAGAACAGCAACATTTCTCCACTCTTGTGGAGTTCATAGATTTCTTTTTCGAATCGTGTCGAGTCATCTATCCTATGAAACTTCATTCTCGTTGAAGGATGCATTCTTTGCCTAGACAAATCTCCGTCAAAACCGACATAACACCCTTTCCACCTCCCTGTGCATGTGTCTGTCTTTGACCTCTGTATGGCTATCTATCTATGGTTGGTCTATCTATTCTGTATCTTCAGCGTACGTATCGATCTGTTGATCTCTTGGGGAAAGATAGATGTCTCTCACCCCCCGTTCTCGCGATGAACTCCGTCGCGACTTTGGGTTTTTTCTTTCCCTTCTTAACTAAAAAAGGAGACAAGAGTAACTCGCCACTAGAGTCCTTTGATAAGTCGATGGTCGGTATTGATAAGAATCGCGCGGTACACGGATGCATACGAAGATACACAAGACACATGCATGCATACACTCCACGCACGATCGGTATAGCCACATGCTCTTGGAAGCACTCGAGAAGTTCTATTTCGTTTTCCCAAGACTATCTCCCTCTCTTACAAGTGCAAGAAACTTTCTTTCTTTCGAAGAAGCGTCTTCGAACACTTACTGAAATGAGAGAGAGAGAGGCAGATGCAGAAGCATAGGCTCCTGCTTTTCTTGTCTACACCCACATGCAACCTTGGCTTTTTTATATAACTCTCCGGAACACGAGTATATAGGCTTTGGAGGCATCATCCATCTCTATCCATAGGAAAGATAAAGAAAGAGAGACGGCGATGGTGAGAGAAAGAGCGGCAAGGAGAGATCTTAGTGGAGTGTATGTTGGAGTGAATAACTACGGCTGAGGTGCTGTAGGTAGTTCGTGAACTGTCAGACTGCCTAGACAGCAGATACACCCGGCGATGCTGACTCATACAAGGACGAAAGGAGGAGATGAGAGAGAAAGAAAGTGAATGAAAGAACGAGACGCGACGCCCTTCCCCTGTACTTCTTTCCCTTGAGGCTTTCCTTTCCCGCACGATTCGTGTTCTTTCCTAACAGAATCTCGATAGGACAGTAGTCTCTCGAGACTTCCATATCTCCATACCAATCCATATAGAATGCGAAAGAAAGGCTCTTCTTAGACTACTCTCGTCTTCCATTCATTACAAGATCCCTAAGGCCGAGAAACGGACAGAAAGCGACAAAGAGAAGAAGAAGAAGAGGAGCAAGTTGCTGTCGTTCCTCGCCCCCTTGTCTATACTTCTGAGCAAGCCTAGAGAGGCGATGATGTGTTGAAGGCATAATAAGGAACGGAAATCGAAGAAAACCTTTTCAGAAAGAGAAAGAAGAAAAAGAAAAGAGAGATCTACCTCTATGAGAAAGACAAGGACACACGTGGTCATCGTAGATGACGAGCGACTCCTTTACGTTCTGTTGAAGATGAAGAAGAAAGGGGAAGTCCAAAAATAGAAATGGTCCCGGCGGAGCTCTTAACAACTTCTAACGGTATATGATTGGTCTTTGTACTTTAAGAAAAGAACCATTCCATAGGAGAAAGATGAAGGATAGACAGAGACAGAAAGTAGCGAAGTTGAGATAAGGGAAATCAAGTAGAGAGTCGAGTCAAAAGAAGAGAAAGAATCGAGGAGACTCTTAAGCATTTCGGTTCCGGTCATCGACTTCATTCAAGAGCATGTTGATATACATATCGTTCAGCTGAGTAGGTGAGAGCCTCTCGTCATCTGGAGCAGGGCTGTATGTACACCCAACGACACACAGACACACACAGAGGTAAGACGAAAGCAAAGCAAGAGCCAGACATCTTTGACGAGAGGAAAGAAGAGACATCCTTGGAGTCATGTTCTCAGAAACACAGGAAGAAAGCTCTGTTCAGAGAAAGAGAGAAAGAATGGTAAAAATCCACGCACTCGCCTGTCTCTACCTACACAAGCTTCATCCCTTCCAACCCTCCGCCTATACTTTATCCCGATCTATCTATCTATATCGAAGTATCTATGAGATGTATACGTACGATGTACATACATACTCCATATGTATGTATATAAATCATATATACATGTATGTGATCTTATGGATGTGTGACGTATGTAAGGGAATGGTGATGTATATAAGATAGATAGGAAGTGAACACAGATGTGCATGTAGTGGGGGGGGAGAGTGATAGAACTCCTCACCACATGGCTGCAGTTAGAGAAGATAAACGTAGAATCTAATGAGGTCTCTTTGATGAATATAGTGTACATACACTCTAGACATACTCGCAGACATGTACGGATATATATGAAGATAAGCCCCCCTCTGTACAGAGTGTGGTAACCCAGTAAAGACACAGCGCTATCACGTAGAAAAGGTCATAACTGCCTCTACAGATCTAGGCAGTCAAGAGCGCCGATACAGCAATAAAGAAACAGCTGTATAGAGAAGAACGAGAAAGAAGCCTTCCTGGGCCGTACAGGATAGGGGAGAGAAAGAGATGAAACAGAAGAAAAGAGAGACATTTTGAGGGTGAGTGTAGGTAAAGAATGGAAAGAAAGGCTAACGAATCAAGATCCGAGTGACTGATAGAAAAGAGATACATCAGCAACGTAGATAGATAGATAGGTTAAAGATAGATAGATAGATAGGTTAAATATAGATAGATAGAT
>NW_027157783.1:0-229 GCF_002600585.1 Cystoisospora suis
TTCTCTCTTTCTTTCTCCTCCTTTCTTTCCCCTTCTCTTCTCAAAACACTTTCCTTTCCCTAGTGTTCCTCATCAAACAGAACTCCACATGACTCTCCATACACACCTAGCATGTATACATATACATATATATATATATATATATGTATAGGCATATATATATATAGATATATATATATATCTATATGTATAGGCATAGATATATATATGTATAGGCATATATATATAT
>NW_027157783.1:788-997 GCF_002600585.1 Cystoisospora suis
TAGGGGGGATTTGCATATCTGTTGGATCAGGCTCGTGTCTGTAACGTACCTATCGAAATATGTAGGTATGGCTAAACAGACAGATATCTAGATCGAGCTATGTATACATAGATTCGTAGGCAGATCGGATGGGACCTCTTACACGAATGCATCTCTAGATGCGGGGGATGTATACACATACATCTTTACATATATACACATATATATAT
>NW_027157783.1:1050-9849 GCF_002600585.1 Cystoisospora suis
GATAGAAGTGAGAAGAAGAAGAAAGAGAAAAAGGAGTACTAAACTTCTCCTACTCAATAGAAGAAGAGAAAGTAGCGGTGCTCTCGTCTCTCTTCTTTCTTTCTTTCTTTCTCTGTATGTTTGTATCTATTCGTTCATTTGGTCAACTTCTCTAGGAGTATAGCTACAGATGTCTATATATATATATAGATGTGTATATAGATCTACATGGCTTGATAAAGGCTTTGTATTTTTCATCAGTTCTCTCGTCTTGTCTTAATTGTCTGGAGGCTATAAGAAGTAGTAGGCATACAGAGCTATCGAGAGAGATAAGACTGTGTCTCCCTATATCTATCTACATCTATCTACATCTCTATCTCTCTCTCTGTCTGTCTCTCTGTGAGGCGTGTATTATAGAATGTTTATTCTACCTATCATCCAGGTGTATGTCCGTTCAACTCATGTATAAAGCCGATCTTATCCCCCTCCCTACACATACACACCTACATCTCTACAGTCGTCATACATAGATACATACATACCTACACTTATACATATATCTATCTATCTTTCTATATGGAGAAAAGAGAGAAAGAGAGAGAGGTGTGTGGATGTGCGTATTGCAGGGTGTTTGGGCTTAGTATTTGTATTGTGGAAGCGAAGGACTTCATTCAGCTCGAACGACTGCAGCCCTTCTTTCATACATGGTTCAAATTCCTCACTGTCCCTCTAGGCAAAGGCATCTTCTATCTCCTCGTTGGTAAGAAAGAGAGAAAGAAAGGAGAACACCTTTCTCTCTTTCTCTTTTCTTTCCTTCTTTCTTTGTTTATTAGTCATCTTGAAAAGGAGAGAAGAGTTCTTTTCGCGTCGTGAAGAGAAGCTCGAAAAGCGACACAAAGAAAGAAAAAGACAGGAGGAGAAGAAGAAGATCGTGTCCCTTCTATCTCTATATGTATGTATGCACAGGGAGATAGAGAGAGATAGAGATATACATATATATACATATATACATATATAGATCTCTATATGTCTATACAGACGCAGCCTCCCCTCACCTTACGTCATCTAGACACGTACGTAGACATGCATGCATCTTCATCTGTAGATCTTCTGTATATTGTATATGTGTTTAGGGAAAAAAGATTTGTCTGTGTATCTAGAAGGATGGGTTAGGGTGTCGGGTCTCATTTAGCTGGGGTGTATGTACTGTTGAATCACTCAACACAAATGCAAACTCTTCAAGTGTCTATACATCTCGAAAAAAGAAGGATCTTCATTCGTCTATCTTGATACGAGGGGTTCCACATATACACATAGATAGATAGATAGATAAATAGATAGATTAAAGATAGATTAAGGATGGATAGATAAAGGTAGATAGATAGATAGATGAGAAATGGATATAGACATGTAGTGATGAGTATAGATCGGTGTGTAGAGATGTCTGAGGGTGTGTATGTATTAGACGACGAGTAATGGATGATCTGGTCTACTCCTCTTGTACCTTAAAGGATTTTCTTCTTTTTCTTCTTCTTTTCTTCACACATATATATACAGACACACTGCAGTCACGCTTCTCGGTGTAGGCTCTACCCTCTACCTGTCCAACTCGCAAAGATATACCGCAGAGGTTAAAGATAGATAGATTAAAGATAGATTCAAGATAGATTAACGATAGATAGATAGACAGATGTGGATAAGGCTTGTGTGGGGTGTAGTTGCTTCAGGTTTGTCGATTTGACGAGGCAGGTGTCCTAGTGGTAGTTGGCGGGCTCGCTCCTCTTCCTCTACCAGTATAGGGGGTATCCATGCATGCATAGGCCTGTCCATATATATGTATGAATATATATGCATGTATATATATATATATATCTATATATATTTATGTGTAGTGATACGTGTTGAGTTGGATGGATTTTTCAGGGACGATTGCGGTCTCTCAGTGGACGTCGAACCTCCTCCTTCTCCTCGTAGGTAAGCTCGGCTACATACACACGCCGAAAAGAAAGAAAGAAAGAAAGGAAAGTTGCTTTGTCTCTTTTTCATTATCTTCGATTAGTAGATATGAAGAAGAAGGTTAAGAACGAGGAGACTTTATTCTCCTAGGAGAATCTTGCGCTTAGAATTCTCCTGCTCTCCTCCTCTCTTTTTCTCTCTTTCACTGGCCTTTCTTTTCTTCCTCTTGCTTGTCTTCTTGACACATAAACCATCGGTCTTCATACCCACACTCTCTCATATATCTTGTATATATATATATATATATATATATCTGTATGTATGCATATATATGAATGTGTGTGTGTATGTATGTATATATATATATATATGTGTATCTGTGAATACCTTGTTTGAAATAGATATGCCCTTCCTCCCTATCTATCTATCTATCTATCTTTAATCTATCTATCTATCTTTAATCTATCTATCTATCTATCTATCTTTAATCTATCTATCTATCTATCTATCTATTAGTGATCGATTTATCTATCTTTAATTTATCTATTTATGTTCGCATGAAGTCTAGGCAAAAACGTGAATGGCGCCTCGCCACTCTCTCTCTTCTCTCTCCACTCCAGATGTCTTCTCTCTCTCTCTCATACAGTCCATACGTCTTACAGATAGACTAAAGATAGCTACATAGACTCAAGATGAGTAGATACATAGATAGATTAAGGATAGAGAGATAGATAGGCTTGCCGAGAGAGAGGCGGATTTCTCTTCTGTCTTTATGTTGTCTTTCTGTGGTAGTCTTTCCCCGCGAGTATGTTTCTCTCCTCCCAAGTCACCCTCCTTCCAGCTCGATCTCCATTTCTTTCTTTCTTTCTTTCTTTGTGTAGGATGTTATATGGGGTTGATGGGCGTGATGTGTATTTTAGTTCACTTCGGTTTGCGTCAGCAGCTGCGTCAGAGGGGCATTGCTGTCTCCGACGAAGAGGAAGAAGCACAGCACGGCGGGAGTGAAGTAAGGCAATCCCCTCATAACTCTCTTATTCTTATTCTTCATAAAGAAGACGTCTAGTCAGAAAGAAAAAGAAGAAGAAACAAGGTTCCTTTTGCTCAATGGATAGATTAAATGTCTATGGAAAAGTAGTTTAGTTCGCACACTCTCTGGATGAGGAAGAGCGGTCTCTCGGCCTGTCTGTAGCAAGCTACATCTACTGTATCTATTTATCTATCTGGGTCTCTGTATACCTATTGTCAGTCTATTTGTCTATGTATTTACGTCTCTATCGCTTTGTCTCTGTCTGTATCTCTGTGTGTGTGGAGAATGGCTATGTATGTTTGACTATGGAGATAATACGAGGCGAAGAGCGTCTGCTTGGATTCCTTTTGATAGGTATTTGTTGATATAAGATCCATAGGAAGTTCTCTCTCTCTCTTCTCTCTTCTTCTTCTCGTCTTTCTTCTATTTCGAATCTCTCTCTCTTTTACCCGCTGTACATACACCCGAGAAAGGACTCTGTCTCCAGTTACCCCAGTGCTTATGTATCTCTGTCTCATTCTTCTCCTTCTCTCTCTTCACGTGCTTTTCTTCCTTTGTTTTCTCTCTCCTTCTCTCTTCTCCAGATGATATGTCTATGCAGATCTTCTTATCTTCTCTCTCTTCACAGATAGATTAAAGATAGATAGATAGATGGATAGATAGATAGACACTTCTACGTCTTCTTCTCTTTGTATTCTTCCTTCAAAGCTTTCTCTTTCTTTTTCTTTTCTGGGTCGTCTCTTTCTTGCAAGACTTCCCAAGATGAGAGAGAGTTCACAAAGAATGAAAGAAAGATTCGTTCAGTTACATATGATGTATCTTCTTTCTTTCTTTCTTTCAGGATGTCTTAGGTGACGGGAGGATTCGCGTGGGGGAGCAGTTGAATGCAAATTACATTCGCAGTACTCTCTTCAACATTGCCTAAAAGAAAGGCCGTTCTCACGAAAAGAATATCCGTGTCTGTGTATGTCTGCTCCTCTTCTTCTTGCTTGAATAAAGAGAAGAAAGAGAAAAGAAAGGTGGAGATTTCTGTCTCTCTCTATCTCCCTCACAGTTTCGTCTTCTAGAACTCTAAATAAATATCTATCACCCTATAGATATATACACTACCTCCATCTTTCTGTCTCTATCTATCCATACACATATATATATAGATACATGGATGTATGTGTATGTATAGATAGAGCCAGAAAGATGGCTGTAGTCTATAGAGGATGATGTATGCGAATGAACGCTGATCTATGAAACTCTAATACTTTGAGAGAAAGAGATAGAGAAAGAGAAGAAGAAGAAAAGACGTGTGTGTGTCTGTTATGTCTACATGTCGATTCAAAATCTATACAGACAAACGAAATGGATGCTTCGCTTCAGAAACGTTTCCTCGCTAAAGAAAAGAAAAGGAATTAGAAAGAAAGAGAAGAAGAAGAAGAAAGACTAGTAAGAAACAGTAGAGGCACCCTCGTGTACAGAGGTGTACGTACACTTGAATGTGTATAGATCTCTTTCTTTTCGTCTCACAAGGTTCTTCCAAGAAGAAGAGAAAAGAAGACTTGCCTCTTCTATCGTTCTCAAGATGATAGAGAAAGGCGCCGTGAATTCAATAAGAAAAACTGAGGTGTATGTACAGGTACACCCCGAAAATAGAAAAGGCAGAAGGCTCATACAAGTTGTTCCTCCGACTTTTCGTTTTACTTTCTTTTCCAAACTTAGGACTTCTTTTAAGAAAAGGTCTCTGAGATATCTAAAGAGAGAGAAAGACTTTTTCTTTCTCTCTCTATGTTTTATATTTTCTCGATCAAAAGAAGAGGGAGAAGACGAACAACAAGAGTAGTGACTGGGATAGATTAAAGATAGATAGAGAGATAGATGAAGAGACAGGTAGCTAGATTAAAGATATATAGACAGATAGATTGATCGAAGATAGATGGGGATAGAAATTCAAAGGTACAGATAGGAGATAGATGCCGTTTTCTCTTTTCTATTCTCTTTGTTTCTCCCTAGTATTTCTTGACGTGGGAGTGCGAGTAGATGAAAAGAACTTAATTTTATTTATTCAATGAAGAATGGATGGATTTTTCTCATGGAGAAACAACAAGCGGCTAAAGAGAGAGAGAAGTGGCGATCTATGTAGATGTATGAGGAGTGATCGATTCGATCAGACGAAGGAGAAATGAAAGGTCGACAAGATATGAGAGAAGATAAGATTCCATCGGTTTCTGTAAAAGAAGAAAAGAAAGAGAAGAAAAGACGAGCTGTGCTTTTCAGCGGAAAGAATAAGAAAAAAAGATGACGGAAAGGGAGGAGCATCATGCTGTCCAGAGGAAAAGGACGGGGTGTACATACACCTCAGATGTCATCGAAAGGGCAAAACACTTTTTGTATTTCTTCTTCTTTTTCAGACGATCGATCTTTTTTCCTCCCTGTTTCTGTCTGCTTCGGTTTTCAATCCAGTCTTTCTATAGAAATTCTTTCTTTCTTTTCTAGAGAAAGGAGAGAAGAGAAGTAGTAGTAGTAGTTGGTATACTCTTTCTTTCTCTTCATTTTTCTCTCACGATGGTCTGGGATTCTGAAGCTCTCTCATTGCTCTTCTCCTGATCTATGTCTGTTGTTTTTTCCTCCCCTTCTTTTTCTTTTTTTCTTCTCTTCTGAAAAGACTTTTCTTTACTTTTCAAAGTTATCAAGAGATTTATCATTCATTCATTCATTCGTCCACTTCTCATAGATGGAGATAGAGAAGCTGTAGATACACCGAAGGGCAAGAGAGAGACAGATAGAAATGGACGTCGCTCTCTCAAAAGAAGTTCTCCTTGTAGAGAAGAAAGATCAGAGAGATGTTTCTCACCCTTCTCCAAGAAGGAAATTTCGCGTCAAAGTTGGTAATGCACGGAGCAGTGCGAGTGCTCTAGATCTTCTTGCTTCTTTAGTCTCTCTCGAAATAAAAGAGAAGAGAAAAAGAGACCTTGACGATGGCTACGACTGCTCTCACACACGGGGCAAATCAAAGGCTACGCAGTAGAAACAGACGGAAAGAAGGGTGTACGTCTCCATATATAGCTATCTATATCTATCTACATCTATACACCTACATGAGATACAAATAGATCTACATATACATCATACATACATATATATATATAGAGAGAGAGAGATATGTGTAGATATTAAATCAGGTCCCCTTGTGTATGTGCTATATATATATATATTTACCTATTTGTAATCTATCTCTGTCTGTGTAGTGTATGTCTGGTTTGTCTTGTATGAATAGATTCCTCTCAGCACCTTCTAAATGCCGCGATTTGTCCCGTTTCTTAGTCACATTCTTTCCTTTGACTTTCTTTTGTGTAGCCCGAAAGAAGTCTTGATGTATGAGCTAGAGATGTCATTCTCTTCTTCCTGTTTTAGTTGCCAAAGAAGAAAGAGAAAAGAGAAGAGGAGGACAAGGCAGAAGAAGGCGAGTGCTGAACGAGAGAAGATTTATCTAAGCCAGGGGAAAGAGGTTCTTTTCTTTTTCTTTCTTTTTTTCTTCTTTTTATTCTCTCTCTCTCTTCTTCTGCTTCTTACCAACCTTGTGTAAGTTCTCCTTCCTTCGCTCTCGTGAAATAATACTAGGCGAAACAGAAAGGAAGATCGAGGTGAGAAAAGCAAGCACAAAACAGAGAGAGAGAGAAAGAAAGAAAGAATGAAAGAGAGAGGAAAGAAAAGAACACGAAAGAAAAGACAGAAAGAGCGAAGAAAGAGAAGAGGTCTGTCTGCTTAAATGGTGTAAAAAGGGTTTATCTCATAAAAGAGAAGAAAAAGAAGAAGTCATTATTTTCTTGATTAACAGAGAAAAGGAATGAATGAATGAAGGCAAAGAAATCCATTTTTACCTCATAATCCGTACCTCTTCTTTTCTCCCGCCTATCATCCATCTACTCTGTTCTCGTTCATCTGTCTATATCGATCTTCAATCTGTAGATCTATGTATCTATCTTTAATCTATATATATATATATCTAATCTATCTCTTTATCTATCTGTAGGGTGTAAGAGAGAAAGAAAGAGAAAGAGATCTATCGTTGTTCATAGTAGTAGTAGTCGGGATCGTCATGTCTCTCCTCTCCATGAAGGGCATGAAGAGACAGAAAAATGTCTCCTTTTCGAGCAGGAGAGCGATCGCTCTCTCTGTCTCTCTCGAGTTTTTCTTTCTTTTCTTTTTGAAAGAATAAAAAGAAGAAGAGGGGACTTCCCCTATTCTTCTTCTTATCTTCCGCAAAGCAAAGAAGGGGGAGAGAAAAGCTTCTTTCTCCTTCAGAGAAGAGAAAGTTGACCTTTCTTTCCTCCGCAAGTAGAAGGTTTCTCTCTCTTCCACCGGACTGACAGAGATGATTGAAGGAGGCGGTCGGCCCGCCTCAACAGAAAGAAGAAAAGAAGAAAGAAGACAACGAAAGAGGTCAAAGAGAGGAGGAGGAAGAAGAAGAGAGAGTCAGTCTCATATCGGTATTATAATTACTACTACTCCTACTATGCTTTCTTTCGTTAGAGAAACTTCTTTACTCTTCCGACCATGTGGGTCTCATTGAGAAAGAAAATGAGAGAGGAAAGAAGAAAAGAAAAATTCAAAAAGAGGGAGAGACCGATAGATAGATAGATATAGATAGAGGGTTAGGCTTGAGATAGGTGGAGTGACTCCTGACTGCGTGAGATTTTTTTCGGGTGTATGTACACACAAGCGCAGTCACCTCTGAAAAGAGGGTCGAACCGATCATCCAACTCTCAGACATCCTTTTCTTCTTCTTCTTCGTCCTCATTTTCTTCTTTTCACCCCCTCATGAAAAGGATAGAAACACTCCCTATCCCCAAGATCCTTTCGTTAAAAGGACCTGTCTCTCTTTCTCTCTTTCTTTCTTTCCTTCTGGTATGACCCCCATCAGAAGCGAAGAAGAAGAGTGAAGAGTAAGAAAGGGAGGAAGACTAGGAGGATGAAGCGATCGAGTGAGAAGGGGAGAAGTAAAAGTTCGAATGAACAAAAATTGGAGTGTCTTTGCAAGTTTTTCACGTGGGGCGGAGGTCATGCAGCAGGACAGCAGGAGGTGAGGTGTATGTACACCTGAATGAATGCATGAATCAATAGGAACAAGAGTTAAAGCAGGAACACAAAAGAAGATAAAAGAGCAGGAAAGGAGAAAGAGGAAGAAAAGAAGGACTTCTCTCTGGTCTTCTCCTGGAAATCTTTGACGCTTCATTCACTCTCTCCGCTTTTCTTGATCTCCTCCAAGGAAGGAGATCGACAAACCTTGAAAATGATAAGAAAGAATGAAAGAGAAAGAAACAAAAGAGATCAGAAAGAAAGAAAGAAAGAATTTACTTCATCCTTATTGATGTTTTGATAGAGACTTTTTCTCCCTTCAATCTCTGCTCTTCAATCTTTCTTTCTCTTAAACATTTTCACTACTACTCCTGCTGCAACTACTACTACTACCACTACTACTAGTAGTATCCCGAACTCTTTTCCTTCTCGTCATTCTTATCATTTTTCTTCTTCTTCTTCTTTCTAGTTTACTTCGTACTCTTAGTAGTCTAACAGAAGCTATTCTTTCTTTCGAGTGGCCTCCTGCTTCTTCTTCTCCGTACTGCCTCCCAACACTCTATCGTCTATCTATCTATCTATCTTTCATCTATCATTTATCTTCAATCTGTCTGCATAACAGCGAATTGATCTATCTCTTTCTCTATGTCTCTACCTAGTGTCGCTCGCCCTAACGAGAGACAAGAAATCTCCCTTTTCTTCTAAAACACCATAGATGTCTCTCTCTCTCTTTCTCAGGGTCTCTAGACTCTTCTTCCTTTTCACACATG
>NW_027157784.1:0-286 GCF_002600585.1 Cystoisospora suis
GTAAAGGATGAGAGCAGTCGCCCGTTCGAACTAAAGTTGAAGGGTCATAAGCCATTAGGTTCTCTTTTCCAAGTAAGCTAGTGATAGACGTAAAGTCTAAGCTAGTTCGATAACACCATAGTGGGTTCCAATAGCCGAAAAAAAGGTAACTTAGGGAGTTTCTAGGATCTCTTACATAATAAAAAGCGAAGGGTCAACACTTAGAATACGTAAGAGGTCAGTATGGCCGCAACAATGGGTGTATTCAAAGTCCGATAGAAACCGGTGTGTGCATTTGAAGTCCGGT
>NW_027157785.1:0-2458 GCF_002600585.1 Cystoisospora suis
GCGCTACTCCCCGGGGGCGTCGACCACGCCGTTGCCGAGGGTAGACTATGGGACAAGACGACCGGCACCGGCGTTGGCATTTCCGAATAGTATTCCGCAGGGCAGAGGACCAACTTACTTAACGGGGAGGGAGACGACAGGGAAGAACGAGAATGGATCATCGAATGGTGCGCATAACCGGGAGAATAGGGTCACAGTAGTTTGTTTCCGCTGCGGAGGTATGGGGCACGTGGCAACTGCATGTCCTTCTCGTGTCCGTAAGGAGGAAGAACTCGGAGGGAGGGTACTGAACCTGGTGGAAACCCATACCAGTCGAGGAATTACCCCCGCGGTGAAGGAAGTGTGCGACGAGGGGGAAGAGAAGATTTTTTTTGGGTTGCTCAAGGCAGAGCCTCAACTCCAGAGTAGTAGCCTTTGCGCGGAACCGTTCCGAGACGACCGTCCTGATGGCGTGCGAAACCACAACGAATCCGTGCAAGTGGGAGCCGAAGAATATGACGAGGTGCTAGTTAAGAGCGGACGTGAGAGAGAACGATTGGAAGTCAGCCGTACAAGTGAGAACAGCCTTCTTCAAACACTGGAAGGGACAACGAACCAGGACGGCGGAGCCCAGCACTTCCGATCGGGAAAATCGTCGTATGGCTGTGCCATGTTACCGATCTATAACGTACTCGTGAAGGGAGTGGAAGTGCGAGCCCTTCTAGATACGGGTGCTACAAGAAGCTTCCTGAACCTGATCTGGTTGGCGAAACTGGGGCTAACGGCCGAGGACATACCGAAGGCAATGAAGATAACATGCGCGAACGGTACACCCCTATTAGTGAAAACCCAGTGTCTGGGGGTGCCTATTCGTATTGGGAGCTGAGAAGGGAAGATTGATCTGCTGGTAGCGGAGATGAGTCATCCGCTACTAATTGGTTTCGATTTTATTAAGGGAACGGGACTAGTGTGGAACGTGGAGTCAGGAGAATTAAGTTTTCCGAGACATGGTGCAGAAGAGGCGACAGACTCGCGCAACCCGTCCAATGTGTCTCCAAAGCCGGTCAACGAAATACCAAAAGAACAACCACAGGTGTTAACCTGGCGAAGACCGGGGGAAAACAAGGGAGAGAGAAGAAAAAGGTTGCCAAACGAAAAGAAACCCTTCAAAGTTGAGCTGCCGGAGAAGAAAGAAGAAAGGACCTTACATGGTAAGCCCCCCAAGTCACAAGGAGAGATTGAGGAGGGAGCTATCACAGGGGGACGCCGTGCACTGCAGCGGGACGAACAGCCGTTCCGAGTGGCTGACGTGTCTGAGTGGGAAAGGTCATCAAGAGAGCAGAAGACAGTTCCGCGGAAGCCTTTTACCATCGGTGAGACAACCAGCATGAAGCACCCTGTCGTACAAACGTGCTCAATGGTGCAGGCGAGGAGATGGCTGGGTAAAGGGTTGGTAGAATGGATTCATCAAGATTGGACCTTCAGAAGATAGTGAGCACTCCAGGAAAGCTGTAGCGGAGGTAACGGGCCCGAATGGGAATCAAGAAAAACAACCAGGGGAGATAGCCTCCCAGGTGGCACAAGACAAGACAAAAGACGATCTGCAGCTACTCTTAGGGGAGTTTCAGGACCTTTTCAAGAAATTCCGAGAGGAGGAGTCAAAGACAGAGCCGTCAAACATCATATCAACACACTTCCAGGACAGCTGCCGTCGTACCCAAAACAATGCTATAACCTCTCAAATGACCACTTGACCGAACTGAAGAGCCAGCTCCGTGATCTGCTTGAGAAAGGATTCATTATTCCGTCTCAGTCTCCTATCGCCGCCCCCGTGTTTTTTGTCGGCAAGCGCGATGGAGCTCTGCGTATGGTGATAGATTATCGTGCCCTCAATGGAATCACCATGAGGGACGAGTATCCTTTACCTCGTATCAACGACCTCATAAATCGTTTGGGCAAGGCGCGTTGGTTTTCCAAGTTAGATTTGCAGTCGGGGTATCACCAGGTACAGGTCTCCGAGTCTGATCAGTGGAAAACGGCGTTTCGCACGCGTTACGGCACCTTTCAATTCACCGTAGTGCCTTTTGGTCTGGCGGGCGCCCCTTCCACTTTTCAACGACTTATGCAGAATATCTTCCTTGAAGAACTAGACGACTTCGTCACTGTTTATCTTGATGATGTGCTCATCTATTCAAAGACGCGAACTGAACACATAAGCCATCTCAAGAGGGTATTCGGGAAGATGAGAGAGCAACAGCTGTACATCAAATTATCGAAGTGCGAATTATGCAAACAAGTGAATTACTTGGGTTTCGTAATCTCCGCGGAGGGGGTGGCCGCCGACCCTTCAAAGTTGAACACCTTGAGGACGTGGCCAGAGATTTTGTCAAACCGTAAACAAGTACGCGGTTTCCTGGGGCTGGTAGGCTACTTGTCACAGTTCTCAAGGTTCAGGTTCCGTGCTACAGGTCCGACCCTG
>NW_027157785.1:2643-3011 GCF_002600585.1 Cystoisospora suis
GCAGTCTCGTTCCCACTCACCAAGTTCGATTCACGAAGGGAGGGTTGCATCCATCACCAAAGGACTTGGGAAGAGCAAGTTGTTCTGAGCATTAACATTCGAGTTTTCTTCACCTTCAACTAAGTCCCGCACTTAGTTCTGAACACGCACACATCCTCTCTCGGGACCTCGAAAACGGCCCCCAACGTCGGTCCAGCTCTAAAAGAGAGGAAACGAAAAGAAGGAAGATCCACTCCTGTCCTTTTCTATCACTTCCCGTTGGTTTTCACCAACTTCTCAGCATCCCAAACTCGACAATACATCACTTCCGTTCACTCGAAAAAAAACGGGCGGAATCAGAACACTCCACAACACATCCGGAAACTGCT
>NW_027157786.1:0-539 GCF_002600585.1 Cystoisospora suis
TACTATGGTGTCAGGCACCCAGTAGCTGTTGTGGATTCGAGTCAAGGTCCGGATCTATGTCGGGGCTAGAGTGACTTAGGGTGTTCGACTACCCACGACTACTCTAAGGAGGCTGAACGTACAGATTCGCTGCGGTTTCGCTCCCACTCACCGAGTTCGATTCACGAAAGGACGGTTGCATCCATTACCAAAGGGCTTGGAGAAAAGCAAGACGTTCTGAGCATTAACTTTCGAGTTCTCTTCACCTTCGACTAGTCCCGCACTAAGTTCTGAACACGCACACATCCTCTCTCGGGACCTCGAAAACGTCCCCCAACGTCGGTCCAACTCTAAAAGAGGGGAAACGGAAAGAAGGACGATCCACTCCTATCTTTTTCTATCACTTTCCGTTGGTTTTCACCAACTTCTCGGCATCCCGACCTCGACAATACATCACTTCCGTTCACTCGAAAAATAACGGGCGGAATCAGAACACTCCACAACACATTCGGAAACTGCTCTCACGGAGTAACCACCTTTCTCACGGGTACCCTCTTCCT
>NW_027157787.1:0-268 GCF_002600585.1 Cystoisospora suis
TGGTGCGATAGGCTCTAAATAACAAAATAAGAGTTTCTATGACCCCGCATCCAGGCGGGAAAGCAATATTAGTAGAGATCGCAAAACCGCCTTTGACCCCCCAGCGCGTTGCACGACTAGCGCGCTGGCCCACGCTAACACCATGGCCCAGGAAAGCCGGAAGTTAGGTAAAACGGCTCCTAGGGGAGCCTAATAAAGGCAGATGAATAGGAAAAGACCTTTTAAACACGATAAGCGCAAAATTAAAGAGCAAGCGTTTAGTTCCACG
>NW_027157788.1:0-250 GCF_002600585.1 Cystoisospora suis
TTCCTCAACTCTCTATCAACATTCCTCTTCTTGCCCTTCTTTCTCAGGTTCCTTCTGCTTTTCTTCGTGTCTTTCTTCTTCTTCCAATTCCTGCACGCGACTGAGTGTTCCTTCATCAACCAAGAAAAGTGGAGACTCTTCCCCCTTTTCTGTGTGATTATTCTCCGAGAAAAATTACATGTATCGGCCGTCCTCTTCTTCTTTGTCGACATCCCTGCACCTCCGACTAACAGAAAGATCCCTCCGGAAC
>NW_027157789.1:0-516 GCF_002600585.1 Cystoisospora suis
CCCGCCTGAGCTTTAAGCAGATTCGTTTTTTCTGCTGCCAATCTTCTTGCCGCCTCTTCTAAAACATCGCTGCAGTTGCTTTCGTCGGCTTCGGGCAACTTTGGAAAATCATCCGGAGGTGTCACGTATTCCAAGGAGAAGGGGCTGCACCCACCATGAATCATACGCACTCCCCCCTGATGGTGTTAGACCGGTCACGAGTCAACCGAGATAGACTGCCATGCCTTTCCTGGTATGTATAAAGGCTGCAGCAACCCCGGTGGCCTGGTGCATCTAGGCTTATTTTTTTGACACTGAATGCAAGAAGTAACATATTCATGCACGTCTTGATTCAGGTTGTGCCACGTAAATTTCCGACGGATAGCCTTCACTGTTTTCTTCACCCCTGGAGCTGCCCTGCACCTGTTGTGTCATGAAACAGTCGTATAATATAACTTCTCAGAGTTGCCGGGACATACACTCGCAAGACACCCCGTCTGTTACACAAAATAAGACCCCTGTGCAAGCTGAAGTTTT
>NW_027157789.1:721-849 GCF_002600585.1 Cystoisospora suis
TCCCTGGCTCTCCAGACCTCTCTAAACTTCGCGGGGTCACGCCCCGTGCCCTGCTTCTCTCCTGTGCCTATTGGGCTCGACGGGCCCGGGCAGCGAACAACCGACCTTCGCGTCCCGGGGCTCCCTGA
>NW_027157790.1:0-174 GCF_002600585.1 Cystoisospora suis
ATATATATATATACTTATACATAGGTCTATCTGTATATACGTATCTATATACAGATAGAGGAGGCTTGTATGCATGCAAGGATAGACACACGCATGATCTTCATTTCTTCCTTGCCTGTAGTCATGCAGCAGCAGATAGTGTCAAACTTCTCTATCTCCATCTCTCTCTCTCTC
>NW_027157790.1:717-954 GCF_002600585.1 Cystoisospora suis
TCTCTTCATTCTTGAGTTTGCTTTCTGCCTTTCTGCTTACTCGAGTCCACTCAGCTTGTTCGTAAGGACCTTAAGAGCTTTAGTGTTGGCATCTGTATTGACACCTTGGCTCTCTAGAGTGGAGAGAATAGCCTGAAGTGTCTCCCTCCGAAGAAGTAGAGAGTCTTTCTGTCTATCCATCTCCGCAATGTAGTGGCGAACGACCAACAAGGACTTCACATCATCTTGCTTCACCAC
>NW_027157790.1:1324-5652 GCF_002600585.1 Cystoisospora suis
AGGTAGATGAAAGATAGGTGAAAGATAGATTACAGAGAGGATGTATCTTTTTCCACTAGAGTGAAGTGTAGAGTCTTGTGTAAAGGAGGTCCTGGACATGCTCCACACGCACATGAAGAGAAGAAGATAGGAGAGAGATCTGTTAGATTCTTCGTGTCGAGAGAGTATCTTTGACAAGCTGTATAGCATAGATTACCTTGAAAGCCTAGCAGAAAAGAGAATGAAGAAGAAGAGCAAGTCGCAGAGAATGAAAGAGAAGGATAGAGAAACAAAGAGACATAACAAGAAGGAGAGAAGGAAAGAGTGGGGATAAGAAGAAGACTTCCCCGCTATTCTGACGGGTTTGATCGATGAGCAGTTGTCTTACCTGTAGACCTTGCTCCGTTCGTGAGAAGAAATCTTCTATATCCGAGAGAGTCTTGGAGATGTAGGCAAGGACGGAGGGACTAGTCAGTTCATTTGCTTTACTACTACGAGTCTTCTCGCCGAAGGAAGCAGAGAATGGAGACCCCCTTATAGCTTCAGGAGTCTTTCCTTCTTCGCTAAATTGGATGGAGATAGTTGTCTCTCCTGGCACTTTGGCGTGGTATTTCACGAGATACTTTCCATTATCTTGATCGAAGATCTCTGGCTCAATCTCCACCACCTGCTGCTGGAAAAGAGAAAGAAAAAGAAGAAAGAAAAGCGAGAGAGAAAGAGATAAGCGAGAGAAAGAGAGAAGATAGGAGGAAGCGGACGACGAGGAGGAGGAGGACAAGGGAAGGCAAAAAGAAGAAGAAAAGGAGAGAGAGAAAGCTTTCGGGATAGGAAGAGTGAAAAGAGAATGAGAGAGTGACGGATCACAAGAAAGATACGTGAGAAGACCACCAACTACGATAAGTACGTGTATGTACAGAGGTATAGATAGGTAGATTAACGATAGACATATCTAGAGAGAGAGAAAGATGAGTAAGGCAATAGACGCCTCTCGTGCATATATTGATACATAGATACAGACATACACATACCTATTCGTACATAAATTTGCATATATACTTTCAATACATATTCGTACAGAGATACACATTCAGAGTCATTCGTACATGTGTAGGTACACCCGTACATTCGTAGAGGGAGGGGAAAGGTGGAAGAGGAGAGTGAGCGAGAAGACACATGTAGACGCACGTCTCCGTGCTTCTTCTTCTAGATTCTCATTCTCGTCGGCCTTCTCTAAAAGATGTGAAAGCGAAAGAAAAGGAACCCTTCCCCTGTCTATAAATAGATACACACCTTTCGTCTCATTCCGAAGAAGAATGGCCTTTATATTGCAGAACCCTCTGTCTATCTTTAATCTATCTATCCTTAATCTATCTATCTTTAATCTATCTATCTTTAATCTATCTATCTTTAATCTATCTATCTTTAATCTATCTATCTTTAATCTATCTATCTTTAATCTATCTATCTTTAATCTATCTATCTTTAATCTATATGACGAGCTCTCCATCCATCTAACATTTCTATCTCTCTCTCTCTCCACTTTCTTTCTCTTTTTCTCTTCTAGCGTATATTCTTTCCTGTCCTCTTCCCTCTCTCCACTCTGAAGCAAACTCTCTTTCTTTCCTTCTTTCTTTCTGTCCTTCTTTCATTCTCTCGGTCTTTCTTTCACTTTTTGTCCTTACTCCATCTTTAGGATGGTGGTGGACTTGTACATGAAAGGTATCGTTCCCGGAGGTTCTATTCTCTCCAAGTCCATTTCTAGCCTGTATAATGAACATGGTAGGCGTTGCTATAGACCCGTCAGGCAGAAGGCCCGGGCCGTAGGCGAGGCACTGCTTCGCTTCTGTATTGTTGTAGTACGTAAAAGGCGTCCACGTTGTCGTAAAATCCTTCGCTCCAATCTTCACGCGAACTTCGCATGTCTTGCTGCCTTCGAGAAAGGGAGAGTGAGAAAGAAAGAGAGAGAGAGAGAGCGAGATGAGGGGGAAGAAGAAAAAGAGATAAGAATACGCATAGACGGGACGAATGAGGAACGAAACAAAAGAGAGAGAGAAAGAAAGAAACAAAAGAGAGGAAGAAAGAAAGAGAAAAAGAGAAAAAGAAAGAAAGAAAGTTGAAAGGGGGGAGCTGGGGATTGGTAGAGTCACACGCATCTACTTTGAAAGCTTGTCTGTCTGGATGAATGGATAGATAGACTGGAGACAGATCAATCGATTAACTACAGGTAGATAGATAAAAGTAGATAGATTAGAGATGTGTAGATTAGCTGAAGATAGGCTGATTAAGGTCTATACGGATACGTAGAGGTATCATGACTATTGCCATCCGACTAGTCCCTAGATCGATCCATTCAGGGGAAGACAGATGCATAGACCTTCTACATATATATACATAGAGAGAGAGATATAGTCATTTACAAGTTGCCCTCTTTTTCCTGGTCTTTGACTGTACATGAGCGCCTTTCTTTCTTTCTTTCATTTATTTTCCTTCTGTCCTTTCGCTTCCCACATGAGATGATTTATCGATCCTGAAGAGATGGGAGAAGAAGAGAAGTCGATCTTACCTAGGGTGGCTTTCACGTTGGCGGTGCATGCAGAGATTTGTGTGGGGCTTATAAAGTCAGCAGGCACATCTACATGTTGATCAGGAGTTTGGAAGCGAACGGTAATGACTCCTGAATCGGTGAAGCCAGCGCCATTTAAGAGAACCTTTGTATTTCCCGTGACTGGGCCTAGCTTAGGGGTGATAGAGGTAACCGCATAGGGGGGCCCGACGATAGAGGAGACATTCAAGCTCCACACATCATCTAGCCAGTCATCGACCCTACGTCAAAGAACAGAGGCAATCGACATACACAGAGGACCAAAAGAAGAAGAAGAAAAAGAAGAAAGAAACATACACACATAGAAAGGCAGATTGAGAGAGACAGAGACAGAGAGAATACGTGGAAGCGAAAATACAGATTTACATAGATAGATAGATTAAAGATAGATAGGTAGATTAAAGATAGATAGATAGATACATATATACATGGAGAGATAGACAGTACGGTGTATAGAAGGAGAAAGACGGGAAAGAGATGGATGTGCTGATAGAGAGAGATGAGGAAGTGAGAAAGAAAAGGGAGAAGAAGAAGTAGAATGGGGGAGAAAAGAAGAGGAGAGAAAGAGAAAGAAAGAAAGAAAAGGAGAGAAGATGGAGGTGTATGTGAGTGGTTAAGGAAGGTGTCTGATTGGCTATATCTTCTTCTTCTTCTATTCTTCTTCTTCTTCGTCGATGAGAATGAAGAAGGAGAATGAGAGATCAGAAGAATCTTTGCTCCATGCCTCTCCCTCCCCGATAGCGAAATAGATCTAAGAAAGATCCTGAGACCTCTTCTAACTACTCTTTGCTTCAGGGACAGAAATAGAAAGTCTACCGCAGAGCGCCAACTAGTTCGAAATGCAAAGAGAAGAACCCTTTCTTTCTTTCTTTCTCTCTTCCTTCTTCGCAAACCTTAGAAAGGTCTAGACGATCTATATCCCTAGACCAAAACATCCACTTGTTCTCTTCTCTTTCTTCTTTCTTCTCCTCGTCTTTTCTTTCTCTTTTTCTTACCACCCTCCAAAGAGAATGAGCCGACTCTCCTCGGCATCATAGGCAATCGCTGTATGCTCTCTCGCCCTAGGTATCAACCTACTCATATCCACCCCCCCCCCGCCGCTGCCAGAAGAAGAAGAAGAGCCTTCACCTCCTCCTGCTGCGTTGCTTTGGGCTGCGGCAACACCTAGACTTTGTTTTCTCTCGAGAGCTGCGCTGACTCCCGCCGTCGCTGAAGAAGAAGAAGAGTTACTTGAACTACTCGAGCCAGCAGCAGCAGCAGAAGAAGAAAGAAGACCTCTTTTCTTTGAAGAGTCGCCTGCTCCACCCCCTAAGAGAGGCGTGTCCCATGCTCTGTTTTGGGGATCGTCACCTAGAGTTAAGACGCCTACATCATTCAGTAAAGTTCCTTCGTATCTCTTAGGATCTTCCGCGTCTGTGCCACACCCCCCAAAGATAAAGACTTTCCAATCTGGAATTGCTTCTACCAGCTGAGACCCTGAACTCCAACGAGGTAAACTCCCCTCCCACGGCAGATCCACATCAGACCTAGAGAAAGAAAGAAAAAAGAGAAAGAGAAAGATTATAGAGATAGGGGAAAAGAGATGGAGAGATTCAAGAGAGATACATAGATAGACAGACTAAACATAGACAGATTAAAGATAGACAGTTTGAAGATAAATAGAGAGATTAAAGATAGATTAAGGATAGATAGATAGATAGACAGATAGATGGATAGATTAAAGATAGGTAGATAGATTAAAGATAGA
>NW_027157791.1:0-276 GCF_002600585.1 Cystoisospora suis
CGACACATGAGCCCAGATTGGCAAGAAGAGGGAATTGCGAGAAGGAAGCGTTTTCAGCCGAAGATTCGAGTACGGCAAGCGAGAACAACTCTGAGGAGGCCCGCAGAGACGGAGAGAGGCGCGTCAGGAGCTAGCACCGTCGGAGGTATCGAGATCGCACGTCGTGGCAAGGCTGTCCGGAGAGAGACAGAGCGCCCCCATACGTTGTTTCTCTCAAGAATTTCGGCCGAGAGATCTCCGCCTCCATCCGCGTGGTCACTCCATGAACGCCGAGGC
>NW_027157792.1:0-25821 GCF_002600585.1 Cystoisospora suis
ATAGATTGATTGATCAAAGATAGAGTAGAGATAGATAGGAGGATTGATAGAGTCCAGAGAGATGAATAGATAGTTGGTAGATAAACAGATAATTTCGGGTTCAGTGATTCCACTTGTAACTCTTTACTTCTTTCTACTTCGTCTTTCTTTTTCTTCTCCTCCTCCTTCTACTCTGATCTTTCTTTCTGTGTCTTTTTCTTTCTTCTTTTGTCCTTTCTGTCTCCTTTCTCTTTCTTTTCTATTTCCTTTCTTCTTACTATCTGTCTGTATATCTTCTGTAGACTCCCATCCCTTCCAGGGCTTTTCATCGCCTTTTGATTCGCCGTTCTTTCGCCCCCCTTTCCCTCCTTCATCTTCTTCTCCTTTCTCCAATCGAGGTATCGACATCGAACGCTTAATGCGAGATGCCCTCTTCCCTCCCTCTTCATATCCACAGTCACCTTCTTCCTCCTCCTCCTCCTCTGAGAAGCAAACGTCTTCATCTTCTTCTTCTTCCTCTCAGAAATCTTTTGGTGAGACAGGAAGAGGAGGAGAAGGAGAAAGAGAGAAGAAGATATCTTCGCCCCGAGGACTTCTAAGTGAGATGTTTTCAAAGACTCAGAAGAACCTATCCTCAACGTCGAAACCGTCGCCATCGAATGCGATTAAAACGGCTTTATGGGAAGAGGTTAAACAGGCTATGAGAGGAGTGAAGGAAGTTTTCTTTCTGAACATTAAGCTCTGGCTAATGAACAAGGTCATGTCTCTTCTTAACAAACTCATTCAACGTCTCTTAAGAAGAAGATAGTGACAATGATTGATTTCTCTTCTTCTGCGGGTCACCTTGACGAGGCAGGTCTTCTCGAAGATAAGAGAAGAAGGGAAGGAGAGAGGAGACAAAGCCCATCGTAGAGGAAGGTGACAATGGTAGCGACGGAGGTGGAGAGATAGACTTTGTAGAAACGAAGGATGAATTCGATTCAAGTATACATCTATATTTAGAGAGAGAGGGAGAGAGGGAGGTGAAGTACATAGGGCCATAGGGAGACTAGCGTAGATAAATAGATAGATAGATTTATTTATAGACAGATCAAAGATGGATAGATGAACAGTAGATATTTGAGTGAGGAAGAAAGACTGTCGTAGAGTGTAAAGGTGGTTTAATTTGAGATGCCTTCTTTCCTTTCTCAATTCCCGGGACAGAAGGGAAGTGTTTGCACATAACTTCTTCTATATTTTTATCTGTCTCTATGTATCTACATGATCTCGTAGATATGTATGTTCATTCATGGAGAGAGGGAGAGGGAAGCGAACGCCTAATCAGATACATCCAGACCGCAATGTGAAGTGTTTCTTTGTGTTCTTTTAGTTCTCAACCTTCTTTCTTCCTTCCTTCCTTCTGACGAGAGACAAGCTTAACAAGATGAAGAGATTTCTTTCCTCCAGTTTAGCAAGAAACGAAGAAAGACGAGAGCCCATCGATATCACATACCTGAAGAGGATTCTTTTTGCGTGTCTTTTCTTCTTGATCACCTCTCTCCCGAAGCCTCTCGACTTCTCTACGCCTCTCATAGCTCTTGAATAGATTGGACGGGGAAGGAAAGGCCAGGGAGCATGGATTGGAGGGGGGCATGATGACAGTCGAGCTAATCATCCGAGAGGCAGATCTCCTCTTTGACTAGCAGGGGTGTATGTACACCTGAGATAATAAGAAGAAAGGAGAGACATTCCTTTACACTTCTTACCTGCCCACGATTGCGTTCACTAGACAAAGTTGAATAGAAAAAGGCATCGGACGATCTCCTTGTGATGGAAGAGAGAAGAAAAGTGTCTTTCTTTCCGTACGTTTCTTTGTGAATGAAGGAAGACCCATTTAAAGCTGAATGCGCGGTTCTGCTGTATGTGTATTGTCTTCTTAACTCGGAGAAGTCGATAAGAAAAGAGCAAACGGCAGATTTAAAAAGTACAGCAAGCCGTAAAGGATAGAATAAGTACGGGTTCTCACCCAAAAGATGTCGTGAAATCGCTCGCATATCAATGTATATAAATATACGGAGTATGCATACACATATATAGGCGTAGTCCCTGTGTGCATGCAGCCCAAGAAGAGCAGTCTCGCACGAGCACCTGCGTCTACATGGATATGCACATTCTATCGGGTGTACGCACATACATATACATATTCACACATACATATACATACATATATACTCATACATACATACATACACATACACCATACATAGACGTGGTGGTGTCTGTCCTCAGTGAAGGAACTCAGAGAAGCAGAAGAAGCCTCCCCTTCCTATTCAAACAGGAGATCTTTCTTTCGAAACGGTCGGTAGGACAGTGCAACAGTTCCGCCATAGATTTTTCAGGATTTCATAATACACTCAATCGGAGGGTCAGGTGGTGACACACAGGGAAAAAGAACACGTAGAGGTTCGTGTCTACATGAGATGCTACGCTTGACGCGTGGAAGGGCGAGAAGAAGAGAAGAGACAAGCCTTACAGACCATCCTTTATACAAGCTAAATAATATCTATTATATATATCTATATATATGTATGTCTATATCTATATAAAATCACTCATCTCATTCTAACACAACAGCAGCCGCAGGAGGAGGAGGAGCAGACTTTCGCTTGACTTCTCGTCCATGCGTATCTGAAGGGGGCCTTCCTACGTCTGATTGAGCGAGCGATACAAGACACGTGATCTCTTTTCCTGCACATAGGTAGCTACATATTTATATATATATATATATGTTGAGAGAGAGATATACATATGTATATGTATCCATAAATATCATGAGATAGGAATGTCTGTTTCTCTTTCTAAGTCTTTTTCGAGCGTATAGTAAGATTCCCGCTATGGACTAGGAGTCACGTAGAATCCTCTCTATCTAGTAAGGAAGGAGGAAGGAAAGAAATGCGGAAAAGAAGAAACACCACACTTGGGGGAAGTGGCTACATACAAAGCATCGATAAACTCTTTTTGCAGCCCGGTACTCTTCTTTCTTTAGAAGGACGAGATACAGGGGTCCGCTTTCTTTGTAGTGATTCCTGGATCCTTTATAGGCAGGTAGATACGGATAGATTATAGATAGATAGATCTATACAGCTGACTATACGTGTATGTATACTGACTTCTTGGCGTAGAGAGAGGTCTACCGGCTAACGAGAGATACGTCAGTTCACTCGGATGTATTTTCTTCCTTTTACCCGTTTAATGTTTTCTCATCGCCCTGCTTGAATGAAGTGCATATACACCGCACAGCACTCCAAAGAACCCACGGACAATTAACTCATTTTCTTTCGTACTCGGTTTAGCTTTCTAGAGAAGACACAAACGGCGTAAAAAGCGAAAACTTCAAGAAAACCCCAAAAGGATTTCTCTATTCGCACTCGAAGCTGCATTGTCTTATGGTGTACATACACACGTCTTCATGAAGGATCGAAGAAGCAGTACATGCAGTGTCGACGATCCTGCTGTTTCTTTTATCATAGTGGCTATAGTTAGGGTATTTCAGTCATACATCTCTCTGAAGTTCTTCTTCTTATTGTCATCGTCAACATCTCTTTCTCCTATCTACCTCACTTTCCGGGAAGCAAGCTTGTATCTCTCTTGGAACACCTGCTTTTCTCTCTTGTAACTAAAAGGCAAGAGACAAAAGAAAGGTTTTCTACATCAGGCAGAAAAGTAGATTTTGTCAGATCTGAGAAGCAGAGTAGAGAAAAGAGGAATAAAGAAAGAACTGGGCGAGCCGGGTGTATGTACAGCTCACACTGTAGATAAAGGGAGAGGCAACGAGAAGAAAAGGAAACAGGTCTCGATGGTAACGAGTCAAAACGCGTAACTGCATGCGGCGGATGAGTTCATCTCTGTTGTTTTTTTCCTTCTCTCTCTTTAACTTTCTACAGGAACTATCTTCCTCAGCTCTTTTCTTCTTTTTCTTCATGTTCGGTTGAGAGATGAACTCTTCTCTCTCTTCTCTTTCTCCGTGGAAGACTCTATTGTGAAATGTGCTTTTCTTCTAGCTGTCCCTTCACCTGAGGAGTCTTACTCCTCTTACTACCGTTTTAACTGTCTTCTGTGCAATTGATCTCCCAGGTACATTCCTTTTCTTCTTTTCTTTCTTTCCTTCTCCGAGTTTCTCTAGGAGTCTTTTCGCTTCTCTTTCTTCAGTGGTATTCTATCGGCATAGCAAAGAGAGTAATCTTCGAATGATTTCTCTTCTACTGGATCTTCTACTCACGGTTCAATTCTTTCTCTACGCGGCAGCGCTCTCTTCTATCTTTCTTTCTTTCTCGGGTTATAGCCGTGTTCTGTCTGTCCTTAGTTTTCTTGCCAGGGCCCGTCTATTTCTCTCTCTTGTTCTCTCGTGATTCTCGAGGTGTGCATGCGGCAGCCATGAGTCTACCCTTCACAAGACATCGAGAGATTTCTTCTCTCCAAGACTTCTCTCGTTCTTCTTCAGACGGCGACCTTCCCTCTCTCTTCATAAAGTCTTTTTTCTTCTCCACCTTCTCATCACTTTCTCTCCTTCCTCTCTCTCTCCTGTCGATGACTTTCACGAAGAAGGAAGAAACCCTTCGAAGAGAGGTCTCCTTCTTATCATAACTCCATTCATTCCTAGGCAAGTAGGAAGAAGATGTTCTTTCTTTCTTTCTTCTTCATGGTCTCTTTCCACATAGTGTTGTCTTGATAGAAGATACTAGCACGGTGCTTCCTCAACAGCTCACAAGAAGACGCCGCGAGGTTGCTTCCGGGAGGAGAAAGAGGGGCGAGGGAAGGCCAGGGGAGAGAGGTGAATTTCTTTCATTTGCTTGTCTTTTCTTTCGGACGATTTCGCATTCATAGCCCGTTTCCGAGAGGATCGATTTCTCAATGGAAGGAAGTCTGTCTTTCTAAGTCGACGGCAGTTCATTGGGGTGGTGGTCTATGGGTTTCAACGTCATTCTTGTCTCTCTTTCTTTGTGGGGCATTTGTTAGATGTCGATTCTTCCTCTCCTCCTCCTTAGAGCATCGACATGGCTATATCGAGAATCGAAGGAGCTAGAGGAGGAGGGGGAGGGGTGGGACATCATCAGGGGGATGGTGGAAGAGGTGGAGATAGACCGGGAGAAGGAGGAGGTGTACGTACACCAGGAGTGCCAATTGGAAGTGAGAATTCTTTAGCAGCAGGAAGAGGGAAAACTCTTCTGCCGTCTGGACGTATACCAGGAGGAGGAGGAGGATTAGGCGGGGGGCTTAGATCACCCCCTCTCGCGACGAGTCTAGCAGGAGGAGGAGCTTTGGGGCATCGAGGACCGTCAAGCTATGTCGAAAAGTAAGGATAGGCATATGTATGAGTATACGAAGACAGCATACATGTCTACGTGTAGACGTAGAGAGAAGCCGACGGCGAGTGCTATGTGTATGTATAGAATGGTTTGTATGTGTATATGAGATATCTAGGGTGTGTGTGTGGATGGATAGGCACACTCTAGGTTACATGAAGTAGAGGGGGTGGGCTAGTGCTCGTCGTTGTGTGTGCGCACCTGCCAAGGGAGAAGGAGTGAGGCAGAGACACCCTGCTAGAGACAAACTTCCTCGAATGGAGTGATGTAGATGTATATCTATATACATGTATGTGCACATATATATATATACATATGTATATATGCATGTCTTTCTGTAGTTTTATGCGTGTGATCTATACATTTGAATGCACAGATACATTCTAGTGAGGAGTGACTGTCTCTAGGGAATTTCAACCCCCTTGTCCTTGTTTCCGCCTATGTGTGTATTGCCACCACCGTGTATCTATTAGAGGGATTCTCCCCTCCTGCGCCACGGTAAAGACGCTTCATGACTTCGTGAAAAGCGTCTTTTCTTCCTCTCTTTTCATCCTTTCTTTTCTTCATTGTCTTTTCTCTGGTCTCTCTCTCTTTTCCCGTTTCTTTTTCTTTTTCTCTTTGCAGCATGGGGTTGTATGAGTATATCTTTACTCTTCCAGCTTCCATACCTCATTATCTCTTTTCCTATTCTCCTAGCTGTATAGCGTGTTTTTCTTCTCTATGTGAACTCGATCAACTAATCCTTCTACGACTTCTCTTTCTTCAGCAGTTTGTGAGTGAGAGAGCCATGAGGCTGTGGATAGGACCAGGAAGCGTCGCTGATTTGAGAAGATCTTTGCACCGTCTCGTCTCTCCCTGTCATATGTTGGTTTCCTCAAACCAGAAAGATCTTTCTTCGTCCACCGCTTCGAAGACGAATCACGTTTCTTCATCGAGCTCTCTTGGAAATACCTCGTCAGCAGGAACAGGAGACACTCGTGGTGGTCCAGGGGGCCATACTGGTAGGGATATGTCTAATCCTTCTTCTTCTGCCTCTTCTTCTCTTCCTAATAGTTATATGAATGGCTCGAACTCTTCTTCTTCTTCGTCTTTGCCTTCTCCCTCCACCTCGTCTTCTTCGTCTTCAGCAGCAGGAGCACGAGAAGCAGGAGGCGTACATACACCTGGAAACGCGGGCGGAGGAGGAGGAGAAGGCAAAGGAGGCGCAACGAGTTCTTCTTCTTCTTCATCTGATGCGACAGGTCAAAGTCATCGTCAATATGATCACTCTACAGCTACTACAACTTCTTCTTCTTCTAGTAAAGCCCCAGCATCGTCATCGCCAGGACCATCCTCTCATAGTGGCGGGGGTGTCCTTACAGCGACTACGCAATATGCTGTAGCGACACCCTTGAAGCAGACCCTGCTTCAGTTGATCTTAGGAGGGCCGGCAAATCCACCTGTGGATTTCCTAGAAGCTGCAGAGACACTCGAGACCTCTCTTTCTTCTCTTCGCTTTCCTACGAAGGCCGATTTAATTTCTCATAGTCGGCGCCAGTGGGACGCTGTCTTACGCTTCATTGTAGAAGGTGAGAGAAGCATCACGATAGCAGGTGGAGTAGGAGGTGGGGGGGTAATTATACCAGGGATCGAAGGAGATGAAGAGGCTCTATCAGGCGCTGGAGGAAAGAAAAGAAAGAAGAACGACCATAAAGGAGGGAGTTCATCTGTACCGGGCTTCTGTGAAGATCTTGTTAAGGTGAGAAGGGAAGACAATGGAAAAGGACAACATCGAGATATAGAGATGGGGAAAGGAGCATGTCGAAGGGAAGACTTCCTGCTTGCTTGAAAAAGAGGGGAAAGAAATCTCCTATCTAGAGATGTAGAGGAAGAAGATTTCCGTGTACAGACGTGGTTTGAAAGAAGAAATGTATTTCACACCGTAGAGATTCAACTACACACCTCTGTTCTTTTCCCGTGGAGTTTGATCGTCTATCTATCTATCTATCTATCTATCTTTAGTCTCTCTGTCAACCTGTCCCCGTTTAATCTACCTGTCTCCCTTTAATCCATTTGTCGGTCGTTATTCTATCTATCTATCTTACGCTGTATCTATCTCTCCATGTATCTGTAGCTAGTTCCGTGTCTGCTTCTTGGTCTGTCTTAGCTTGACGTTTTTTTCGTCAAGCCATATACCTTACTTCTCTTGGCTAGCTGATCCTTTCGTCTTCTCTTCTCTTCACTTACCCTCCTCAGTACTGCATCCATCTCCGACTTTTATCTCTGTCTCTCTTTCTTCCGCTCTCTCTCTCTCTCTACATAGCTCCTCTTTCTCTCTCTTTATAGGTTAGGGTGCTTGTGTATATCAGATCTTGTCCATTCTTGTGCTTCTTTCCGTCACCTATCTTCTCTCTCTTCTTTTCATCTTTTCCCTTCATCGGAAGACTACAAGAATGAATGGCTCTATACGAAGAAAGCCTGTATCTTCATGAATACTATCGATGTTGATGTGCCGTGTTGTCTCGCCTGTCGTTTAGGTTCTTACACGTCGACGTCTCTTATGCCGGAAGACAAGATCTCGGCGTACTACCAGCAGTGGCGCGGGAGGACAGATGGCGAGCCACTCTGGTCTTCTTTCTCTTCCTTCAGCGTCTTTACCTTCTTCTTCTAATCTGTCCCTTCAGTCGTCGTCTTTCCTCTCTTCTCATCTTTCTTCTTCTTCTTCTCTCGGTGTTCTTTCACCGACGCCTTCTACTACTACTACTCCTGCTACTCCGTCAGAAAGTCATTCAACAGCAGTTATGTCACGGGAAGCCTTTTCATGGATTCTGAAAGACTTAAAGTCGCAGGTGATCTCTCTAGTTGTGGAATTCCTCTTCCTTCTTGACGGGGGCTTATTAAGCAATGTTGCTCATGATGCGAACCTCCGTCATTCCTCTTCTTCTTCTTCTCATAGTAGTAGCTCGAGTCGTGCGAATCAAGAGAGTACTTCGGTCCACCTTCCAACGGATCACAACGACGCGAGCAGTCTACCCGGGCCAGGAGTGAGCCGAGATCTAGCGCAGATCAACTCCAAGGCCCGAGGATACGGGGGGGGGAAGGCAGGTTCTCGAATGGATGGAGGAGGAGAAGATGCGGGAGAAGGACGCGCCATCTCTTCCGCTTCAAGAATTGAAGTGGCTACAAGAGAGGTGCGATCTTGAATGAACGAATGAATGAAAGAGAAGAAACTTTTCATCCTGTGTGTATGGAGTGATACAAGGCTTCAGATGACGCGTTGGCAAGGGTCGTGATACGAGGATCAACATGTGTTGCAAGTTCAATATACATACATATCTATTGCGTATATCGATGTATATGTGTGTGTAATATGTATATGTATATGTATAGATAGTTACAAATCGTTATAGCGTCTTAATTATGTCTATGAGAAAGAGATCTGTAGTCTCATTATGCTGGGTTGTCAGGCCGTTGCTGTGTGGGTGTTGTCTACTGCCTTTCGAACTTGTAGGTTCAAGATGTGCTTCTTCTTATTCTTACCATCGGACAGTCAGCTGTAGGCCAGCCTATCTGTCTTCAGCGTCTCTCTTCTTCTCAACGTCGCTTTGTTATCTTCGGGCTCAATATCGGCTTACTCTTTGCTTCTTCTTCCTCTTCCTCTTCTTCTTCTCCCCAAGAGAGTAACTATGTTTGGACAGCTCCTTATGCGCTTCTTCTTCGTCCAGATCGAACTAGCCATTATGGAGGAAGTGCATGCACAGTTGGGACAAGCCCTTCTCCTACTACTGGTGCCACTACGACGGCTTCTTCAACATCTCCAAGTGCAAATTCAACGTCTTCCGCTTCAGCTGGGACGGCAGGTCCCTCGAATACAGCGTCGACGGGTCATCCCATGTCTTCAACTACTTCTACGGCCTCGGCAGTAGCAGCTGGGACAACAGGTGGAGTAGGAGGTATGTTGCATGCACATGAGAGTGGTTCAGGCTCTTTTATGGTGAGAGGAGTAGGAGGCGGAGAAGGAGAATCCCTAGCAATGATGGATATGACCTTCTTTCCTTATGTAAGAGAAGACGATGAAGACGATGAAACTCGCAGAAGAATGGCGAAGAAGATAGGAGGAAGGTAAGATAGAAGTTCATGAATTGGTCTCTGAAAAAGAAAGACCACATCGAGGATAAAGGAGGGGATGTATCTTCATGAATAGGAAGTCCTGGTTTAGAAAAACCCAATGAAAGTCGTAGGAGATCATTAGATGGCATGCACGAGATATGCAATTTTTTGTTGTTAATAAGAAGAGGTAGGAGGTGTCTAGGGATGATGATAAGTGCCTCCTTTCTTGTGTTCACTGAAAGAGAAGGCAGTGTATCTACACATCCATTCACATGGAATGAGCGGGGGTCGTATGCATCACACGACATAGGGGTTCACTTCGTGTCTGGGAAATGAGATATCTATCTCGAGGATAAGACGAGCCAAAGGCAAGCTACCTGAAAGTCATGAGGACTTGCTTTGTTGCTTCGTTTTCATCTCTCGTGACAGATGTGTCGGTTGAAAATAACGACCCGAGAGGCTCCTCTCTTTCTTCATCTCTTTTCCGTCCGTCTCTTCAAAGGGCGCTTTTTCTTTTGCTTCTTCTCTAAGGAGATTGTCCTGCTACCGAAACTCGCTTGGTCCTCTTAAGCTTGTTGAGAAATGCCGCGAGAATCTTCATTGTTTGCCTCGTTCTCTCATCTTTAGAATGTCTTTCTCGTGAGAAACAACGAGTGATGTTAGTGTGTGTGTGTGTTTTCTGTCTTTTTCTTTGGCCCAGAATGGATACTTCGACCCCAGCATCAGAGTCGTCGACCTCGACGCTTCTTTTATCTTCTCCGGGTATTGGGTCGTCAGCCTTTTCCGTTATGGGTATGGAAGCAGGCATGGTTGTTCAGAGTAATTTCAAGGTGTATGTTTATACCGCATCAGCTTTACAGATGTCTGTCTTATCACATTTATGCGAACTGCAAGCGAGATTACCGAATTTGATCGTTGGTGTTTTAACTAGAGCGTCTGTGCTAGCAGCCTATAAGAGTGGAATAACAGCTGATCAGATTATAAGATTCCTAGAGGCGCATGCACACCCCGTTGTTGTTGAAAGAAAACTCCGGTCGAACGCTCCGTTGCTACCGGAGAACGTCACGATACAATTACGTATGTGGGAAGCAGAGAGAATGCGGTTATCTCTTTACCCATCCGTCTTATTGAAGAAATGGGACCAAGAATTCATGCCAGAACTGTTTCAAAGAAGTGTAAGATGGGCTGTAGGAAAAAATTTCGCAATCTACTTCACCCCCTGGCCAGAGGATCCGAATGGCGAAGAATTCAGAGAATGGATGAAAAAGGAAAAGTATCTTGCTATCCATGCGGACTATAAACCAGAAATGGTGGAAAAAATCCGAGAAATCAGAGATTCGATCATCAAACAACAAGCGGGAAAGTTCTGAAAGGATCCATCCATCAAGCCAACAGAGTCAGGTGTATGTACACCTCACAGGACCTCTACTGACATAGCATGCCTACAGGAACGAAGCTATCTTTGTCATCTGTTGGATGAGTGCTTTTCCGTTCATGTCATTCTGCGTTCTTATGATGACACAGCCCCGTGCATGCGCAGATTTTGTTGTATATGATCGGTGTCAGCCCGGTCAATTTGTTTTGCTCAGGATTTGTTCGCGAACACTCCCTGGAGAAACTTGTTGCAGTCATCGTATCTCCAGTTTTCGCTTCTAGCTCTGTCTCATTTCAAAGCCTTCTACCAAAAAGTCTCACGAGCTGAGAATACTCGACCGGAGACAGCACTCAACCTAGCAGTTCCCGCGACAACTATACAAGCGGATTTTGCGTTGCCCTGGCTTCGTAGAGGGAGACAACTCTGAAACAGAAGATTCCTGTAAATTTTTGCATATGCTGTGAGGGGAGGGAGAGTCTCGTCTCCCTCGTCATGCCAGCTAACCATCTGGACAAAATTCACGCCTGGGGAAAATTGACGGCGCAATTATCCGTGATGACACTTTCTCAACCATTCGAACGCTGCAAGAACACACAACTTCTGTTTTGTAGTCAAGAGGAGGCACATTCGGGGGGCTTAGTGTTGTTGTCATGAAAGCTACAAGCTTCCCAGTTACAGATCGGCTTGGGGAGTCTTCATGGATACTAGCTGGTGACGCAGAGGGTCCACGAAGGTGTTGCTGGGTCAGGCTGGAGTACACACACATCCGCCACTGCGGCGCTCAACCCTTTCTGTCTCACCAGACAAGCCGACGGCCGCTTGAAAAAGATAACTAATCTAAGCGGTGCTACCGCCTCGACTTCGGGCAACCGAGGACGTGACGCCACAGTGTTTGCCGTGGCTGCGGTGCACTGTGTAGCTACTGGGCCGAGCCACCATTTTAGCACGTCTGGTTCTCTCATGTATAGCATTCAGCACACCCCCAGGTACAGCCAAGCCGACCACGGAAGCCGAGCGTCGAACGCTGGCCTTCAGAATTCACCTCTTCTTATTTCATGCAGATACAAACTGCGCTGCGGCGACTACAGGGTCACTTTGCTACTCACAAATTCCTAGCGTGACGCCACTCCGTAGCTCTCGAGTGTTCTCCAAGGACAAATCTCGACTGCAAGAGCGAACAACGTCCGTGTTGCAGATGGTGAATGTAGCACCACCTTCAGCACACCAAAAGTCGCGTGCCCTCACAATGTGGAGGCTGGGTCAGTTTGCCAGGGGCTCGCACGAGGAGCTCCGAAATGGTTTTTCGTCCCAGCGTACTGACATGGCGAGAACGAACTGTATTCGATGCGGGAGCCCAATGAAACGCGGTGTTTCTCTCGGAGGTATCTTTTTGTGGATTTTCTCATAAAACCGGTGTCATGCTTGTTCGCAGGTGATCTTTCCAACCGCTGTGAACTACGTTTTGCTCAGGTTACACGACTGGAGATGTGTGAAAGGTGACGGTATCTCTGTTACGACCGTTCAGTTTCCATGCTCACAGCCAACAGTGAGGTGTGTCACGAGTGTATTACAGTGTTTCTCGAGTTGTGTTCTCGAGCTGCAGCAAGCCCCTTTGTGGCTCGGCTCTGCGATGCGTTCCTGAGGTTTTATTTCCTAAGGTGCCTGTTTCTTGGCCTTGAAAAGCGTCTGAACGACGAGGACCTTTGACGGAGAGTGTGGGCCAATGTGTTACTAGTCCGACAAACAGAATTCCGGGAGATTCCGGGATGAGCTATTATCGGTGAACGACCGTTGTTGGGGCCTTCTCTTGCAGTGAGAAAGGGCGCCTGTGTATTGCATTCGGTGGTTCTCTTTCTGTCATTCGCGGAAGTTTCCCGATGAGACAATGATGACGCTGCCACAGGGTGGATCAATTCTCTCTTCGCCAGTCATGAGGCCATCCGCACCCTTTTACCGCGTGCGAATGGCGAACTTGCCCTGTCTACCTTCGAAATCTAGGGTCGCTTTCACAGTGCTTGTACTTTTTGCTGCCTCAACAGTTCTGCCGGTGCTACGCCTGAACCTGGCTCGAGCGTCTGATCCGCCCACCGAAACTCCGCATGAGGCGGTAACCGTGAATGAGCTGAATCAGACAGCAGCAGACAATTTGAAAAATGAGCAAGCCGTTCTGGACAAGGCCGTACCAGTTGAAACTGGGGGAGACTCTTCGGAGGGGAAGACGGGTACTACCACGACTAGTGGCGTAGGGGAGGCCCCGGAGCCAACGGACGCCTCCGTTCCAACAGGGGACTTGCTGCCGAACCCTGTCAGTGAAGCAACCGGTGACAAATCTTTCGGCGATAGCGATAAAGCACCCCTTGGATCATCGCCAGCGTCATCAGACTTAGTTCAGAAACAGCCCGGGAAGTCGAAGCCTGTTGCTGAGACGCCTCTCAGTGCTCCGGGAATGACGGCGGAAGAAGCCGGCGACCGCCCACCGGCCAGTCAGCAAGTCCGCCCGAGCGTCCGTCCCGCCGAGGCAAATATGTCAGCGACACGGCCGGCCATTCCTGATAAGTCCACTGATCAGGCTATCCTACCTCCCTCTGGGACCCCAAGCAGCAATTCCACAGACAGGGTGGTCTCCCCTAGCACTAGCGACGTGGAGAAAGAAAGCTCCGCTGTTGCAGCCCCGTTTCCCGGTGGATTCCAGGGTGTCGCTTCTGTGCAGACGTCAGATACAGTTCAAGAAGCGATAAGCATTGCGTCTAATGACGCTGAGGCCGCTCTACAGCAGCTGCTAACTCCGGAGCAGCAAGAACAGCTTGCACCTGAGTATCTCAAAGCCCTGCGGTCATACTTGCACACACTCCGGCCCGACGAGAGAGGGCAACTATTGTACTATGATGCTTTTATCAAAGCGAACAATGGCATTCCCCCAGAACCCATGCCGTCATTCCCAGTCACGAGCCCTCCTGCAGCTGTGGAGAGTGCGCCTGCCACCAACAGCCAAGACCCCCAAAACACGATCATTCCACGAACAGCCTCAGAGGGATACCCTCTCTTTTCAAACGCAGGGATCGGAAGCAATGTGCAACAGCTGTCTCCCGAAAAGACACCCGAAGCATTCAATTTCACTCCTGGAGGAAGGCTAACTGCGTCTGCTGCTGCGACACCTCAAGAGACACCCAGCAACGTCCCCTGGATGGAAATGGGATATCCACGCCAACAAACAAGTGACCCTGCTGCTACGTCCAATAGTCAATATAGCGCTCCTCCATTGTCATCTACTCCTATTGCGCCATTTATGCCGCCTTCTTCTGAAATGCCAGGTTCCTTCCCAATGATGACGACGCCTCTTTCAACTCCATCGTTAGCTAGTCCCTCATATTTTCCCCCTCCTGGGACGGCACCGCAGATTCCGGTGCCACCGTCCCTGACCGCCCCCCCTACAGATGTGCAACAGGGCCCCGATCCGCCTACTCCCTCTTTCCTTCAACCTCTCCAGCTTCAGCCGTTAGTCCCACTTCAACTTCCAGCCCCAGCCACGCTTCTCAACAGTGTGTCGCGGTCTACGGCATATCATACTGCCAGCCTTGCAGGGACTCCTGGCTCATTGCTAGCTCCGTTGACCGGAGTTGTCGACGGGGTCCTCCGTGCAGCAACGGCAGGGGTGGTTGAGCCGGCCGTTATAAATGCGAACGCGATATTGAACAATGCTAACCAAATCAGCGCTCGCGTGCAAGAAGGCAGTGATCAAGCTTCGCAATTTTTAGATGAATTCACGGCCTATCGTCATTCCCACCCGGATGATCCAATAGCCAAACTCGTCAATGTCTTTGAGGACGCCGCAACCGGTCTTAGTGCAGCTAGTCATAATAGTCGTGCTAGTACGGGCAGTACAAATATTGAAGGTCAGGGAGCTGGAAAGACTTCTTCTTCATCTGATTCTTTGAGCGGGACCTTTGGAGGGAAGAATATCAAAGCTACCGAAATCTTGTTAGACAATCCCATCAGTACTTCTCAAAACACCGCCAGCAACTTAGATACGGATACTGGCGTTTCTTACAAACTGACAAGCAAATCCAATCCTTTTGATATGAGTGGATTCTCGTCTTCTAGCGAAACTCACCACAGCTCCGATAGGAAAAGCCACAAAAAATCAGATGGAGAAAGTTCCAGTCAAGACCCGAAAGATATAGTTACCAATGTCCTTGGGACGGGTTTTGACATTGCCTATGATGTCATCTCAAGACATCAACAGAAACAGCAGCAAGAACGTCAGGAACGAAAAATCCGGAGTCACTTAGAACAGGAAGTCCTCAAACAGCAGCAACAGCAGTATCCCTATCAGTTCCCGATGAACACCGCCACCTATCCAAGAACCTCAGTGACGCCGGGGGCGGGCTTACCATATCCACCGTACACCCAGGCAGCTCCGATGTATCAGAGTGGAATGTATGCTAGTTCACATCCCCAGCAGCAACAACAGCAGGGTTTTCTTCCGCCTGCTGTAGCCGCACCTCGGTCGGAAATAGCCCCCTTGCCCTCGTACTCAGAAGGAGGCTTTTTGACGGCGTACCCTCTTCAGGCTTCAACAAGTGTTCCTTATGCCTCCTATCCAGGATCCGCAACCTGGTGAGGTGACGGTGATTACTCACCTCGCGACTGCAGGTTTACACTTCTTCCTCCGTTGTGCTGTTCAAAATGAGCGGTACTTTGAAAGATAACTTCCCTGAGGGAAGACTGGCGTTAAACGGTCTCCGTGCGCGAGATTCGTTGAGGCATCTTAGGTGGAGGAAGGGAACAGTCCCCGTCCTCATGGCGAGTGGTCGGACGATGGCCTAGGGTGTCTCGACTTTGTCGATAATCTCGATGCTGTCCCAACACGTCACACAAGGCTCTCAACGCGAGACATTACTTGTGATGGCAGTGTAGACCTCTGCAGAAGTCTCTGATTCTCTGTACATTTGTATGTCAATCAGCCCACTAGCAACAAGGAGCTTGAGCACTGCCATCTTCTTTCTGTCTGATTCATGTGAGATTTACATGAAGAAAAGACATTGTTCATTGAACGAAGAGGACCATGCCGCATCACCACGATGCCGTCCTTTTCAGGCTTTGCTTTTTCCTAAAAGTAACACCGGCGAGAAAGATCGGCGTCTTGCGGCTGTGGACAGAATGTCGTGGGGGACTGAAGGAGCTAGCTCTATACTCCCCTGCCACTCTTCCGCTTCGACAGATCTATCACCCGCCGTTCTGTGAGGTTCTGCAGAGCCTCGTACACAGCAAGAAAGAAAATCTGCACCTCTAGACTTCAACCGCTCCACCTAGACTTCCACAGGCAGTCGTTAGCCACACACAGACAAATTTTCCTTCTTTTATCAAACTTTTGCCGGTCAGGTATTCGCATCGTTGATGAGCACTCCCGGGCGCTGCCCCATGAGAGTTTACGTTACTTCTGGCCCCTTGTCTTTCCTTCTTTTCTCGCATTGCATTCCGCTGTGTCTTCATCAACCAGGGATCATCAACGAAGAAACTCACCTTCTGTTTCTACTTCACTTAAAAGTTCTACCCGGCCGTCGTCCACTACTTGGTAGGGGGGGAACGCCATCTCCGCACAGGCATCAAAGCCCAATAACTGATCAATCACTGCAATCTATTTCACCGTTTGCTCTCTTGCTCACAGCGAAGCAACACTCTCCTCTTTAGCAGGTACGATGGATGAGTGGCCACCTGCTTGCCGACCTACGGTCTAAGGTTTTCCGAAAGCTAGAGGAATAAGGTATGTGCCAAGCTCGCTGAAAGATTCCCTTTCGGGCGCAAAACCCTAAGATGGAGTGATACTACTGATGCCAACACTCCTTTTGAAGCAAGTGACGGAAAAGAGAGAAACCAGGAACTTCAGATGCTACGAAACTTGACAGATATCTTGTACGTGCTCTGCGCCGTTTCCTACGTTCACGGGTTTTTTGAGATGACTTGTTTTTCTCTTCTCATGAAGAGCTTTCTTCTCTCAGTGCGACAAGAGCCATTCACACGCACCGCTGTCCCTCTTGCTTGAACTGTTTCAAGTACAGAAGTGTAAGAAAGACTATTCCATCTGTCTTCTCTTCTTCACTAGGAAGAGGTATCTTGACGATAATGCTTTTCTTTGTGACGCGGGAGGTACGCCAGTTACCACAACCTTATCCTTTCTCCTTCGTACGTTTTTTTTGATCAAGAGAGAAGAGGACTTTCTCTCTGTCTGTCTCTTTATCAGACAAGAAGTTGAGGAGCTTGAAACAAACAAGACAAGGTCCTATCACCAGGTACACCTTCACAAAGAGAAGTTCCTGCACCGGGAACTTACAGGTCATCTTTCTTTATACCTTAAAACACGTCTATTGAATGAACACATCTACTCTCAACAGAAACAAGTCGGTTTCTTGGCTTTCCTTCTCACACAAGTCTTTATATGAACTCATTCATCTTTCTTTCCTTTTCGCTCTCTTGTTGAAATTCTCTCTCTCAAGAAGCACTCCATCAAACTCAACTCGAGCTACTTAACAAAAACTCCTCCCTATCTCTTAAGAATGCTCCAACTTTTCATCTACTTTTAATCTATCTTTAACCTATCTATCTATCTAGGCTTCCTCATCATCTTGTGCTGCGCATATAACTGGACGTCTCCTTTCTTCCTTCTTTTCAGTTACTCCCATTTCTCCTTCCTTTGTATTACCTATCATTTCCTCATCTTCCTTCTTCTTTTCTTCGTCCTTTCTATCCGATCTCTTTTCATCGTAAGACCCTCTAGAAGAATCACCTCTATCCGTGCAACGGGCTTGTCTCCTCGAAATAGAAGGCTTCTCTCCACTTTCTGAATCACTATCATCTTCTTCTTCAGCCTCAGTTGTCTCTTTTCCCCTATGTTTCTTTCTACTTCTTCTCTCTTCTTTTTCTGCTTCTTCTTTGTCTCTCTCATCGCGGGATTCCTCTCCCCCTTCTTCGTTCTTTTCATTTCCTTCTTCATCTCCTTCTTCTCCATCGTCACTCCTCTCTCGCTTTTTATCACGTGCTAAATTTGTAACTCCTTCTTTTCTTAAGCTAATGTGAGCTGCCTGGCGAAGAAGATTCTGAACTTCTTCACTTAGGCCATGTAAGCATGTTTCTCCTTGAGAGTTCTTCATCTCTAAATCTCCACCTGTCAGAGGTGTACATACAGCCATACAGACACATCGTTTCGAAGTAAAGCGGAGAGCTACTTGGGGCATATTCTCATGTCTCTCTTACATACAACGACTCCCCGTATGATGAGTGAAGTCATAACGACCACTCTTGAGATAAGAAAAGTTGAAGACACCATAGCAGACATAAAGTACCGCCGACTACAAACTAAATCATCCATTCTCCGTTTCTCAAACAACTCTATGCACGCCCACTGATGAACGAGCTCTCTCTATCACCTTGCATCTATATACACCTATACTTATATGTACACACATGTGTATATAGAGGTTTAAATGTATGCTGTAGAGCAGAGAGCTTGGTTGGACTACGCCGAGGCCAGTAGTCTGCCTTGGGTAGCTACATGCTTCAGATATACATAGAAACTAGATGTCTATCGCTCCGCTGATACAGAGCACCACATAGATACGATGTAGCCCAACACACAAGCTGGAAAGACATATAGATACATATAGGTATACAAATATATATATATATATATACGTATATAGATACAAGTACGTGAAGGGGGTAAAGAAAAGCTGGGTCTTCAAGAAGTTCAATTAGTAGAAGGTGTACATGACTGGATATACGTATCTGTTAGAAAGAGATATCTTCAGCTTAGGAGCCTCCCTTTTTCCAGGCTTCTCCCCTTTCGGTAGATGTAATCTACGAGGCCTCTGTAGATGAAAAGATCGATAGAAGAAAGAGAGTGCTGAAGATGATGAAAAGAAGCTCAAGCAAAAGAGAACAAGCAGAGCTGTTACGGCTCCAGCCAGCCGATAAGACAGATGACAGAGAGAAGGAGAAAAGAACAGCTTACCATACTGAACGAGAATAAGAGCCGCTTCAAAATGACCAGCCTTGCATGCATAGTGTAAAGCTGACTTTCTTCCTCGATGTACCAGTGCTCTTACATTCGCTCCACCTTTAAGTAACTTCAGTGAAAAAGAAAGAAACAAAGAGGGAGAGAAAAGGAACAAGAAAAGAACAAAGAGGGAACTCAGGACGAAAAAGGTGACTTCATAATGATGCAAAGGAATGAATAGAAGACACATGCTGAAATCTACTACGGTGTATGTACACCTCAACAGCCATAGGAGAGGGGACAGCAGGAGACAGTGTGATCAACATTTTATCACATGTATCTCGTTTGTCCGCCTTAAACGTGTATGTATACATACATAGAGATGGATACCTGTACCTATAGATGTACACCGTGAAAGCTTTCTGTTAGAATAGATAGAGTTTTCTTCATGAAGAATCATCCTTTCTTACAAGTTGAAGTACATCTACATGACCTTTCTGCGCAGCGAAATGGAGAGGAGTCATGCCATCCTGAGCCGTCGCTTTGGGACTCGCCCCGCACCTTAGAAGTAAACGAACAACTTCACTGTGTCCTGTGTGCATGCAGAAACAAGAAAGAAAAGAACATTAGAGCCACAGAAGACAAAGGACAAGAGACTGACGTACTCATACATGAGTACGTACAGAGAGAACGAACAGCATACAGGCATACATATGTGTATACATACGTATGCCTGTACGGGCATGCGTACACATATATATACATAGATATCGAGATCGACGTACAATGGAGGTAAGCAACTATCTACGCGTTGCTGATATAAGCAAGTAGACGAATACGCTTAACTCACAACGAAATAGACACCGATCTTCCTCTCTCATGTTCTGTGTATCTAGATCTGTATAGACAGAAGGGAGACGAAGAGAGTACTGAACGACCGCTGTCTGAAGTAGTGGAACGGTGTATATACAGACACACCCTAGCACACACACAAACAGACAGGGCGCGAGATAAGTTTGGAGAGAGAAAAAAACTTCATACACCGCCAGGGAGGGAACTCAAGAGCATAATCAGAGATTTCTCTGTCTTCTTCTTTCATTCGCGTAAGTGTTCTTCCTCTACTTCACACTGTCAATAGAGAGAAGAACCACTTTTCTGCCTTTCTTTCAAGGTTCCTCTTCTCAGAAACTCCCCCATTTAGGAGGTCGGAAGCCATACAAGCAAGAAGAATAGGAAGAAAGAGATGGCGGTCTTTTCCGCAAAACCAAAATTCAGATCTCCTCTTTCTCCTCTCTCTCTTTTCTCCTCTATCTCTCTATGTATCTGCTCAAGCTGGGCTACACACAGCAAATGTTCGATGTTGAGGTACCTGTACTAAGAAAGAAGAGAAACAGTCCATCTCTTCTGTCTTCTGTCTTGCAGAAAAGGGTGTCTATATTCTCTCGGCACGGGAATCGATGATCATAGACGTAAGAAGGTTCATAGTGGCGCATGCACAAGCTGCTATACACAGCTATAGACAAAAAGAGATCTACGCATCCTCATCCTTAAAGAGATGACTAGAGCTCGCTACGAAAAACCGGACGCATATAGGTCTATATGTACACGTACGTATATCTATCTATATATATATGTACATCTACATGGGTGCGAGGTACATATATATATATATAGTACATATATATATATATATGTACCTTCGAAGGCAGCCAAGTGAAGAGCCGTCCTACGCACATCACCAAGAGAAAGAGAAGAAAAGCAGAGAAACAACGATGGGAAAGATCTTCTTTCTCTGCCTGTACAGGAGAAAGAAAAACATCCGTTTCATTCCGCTTGATCTTTCTGCCACGAAGGTCCATCTTACATGGGGTGATGAAGCAAATTCCACATACATAAGACATTCCTACCTGGTTTGCTCAGGTGTACACACACCCCAACCATGAACAGGTCCTGAAACACTACCACAACCCTTCCATCACGAAGGTTTGCGAGGAACTCAAAGGCATGACTAAAAATCCCCCGCAAGACTAAAGGTCATAGTGTATGTACAGTCGAAGATGACCTTACGGCGTGCTTCTTTCTTTTCGCTTGTGTTGGTGAGGCACCAAGAAAACTCACCCTTCTCTGCAAACACGACATTTTTCTGTGTGTGTCTCCTACAAGGAGACAGCGGAGAAAAGCAGAAGAGAACTTCTCGGTAAGGAGAAAAACGAAGATCTTCTGTGAGAAGTATTAGCTGAGGAACAGAACCTACGGAGAGATGTTTTTCTCGAGGCGCTATATGCTTTCTTCGGGTGTATGTACACCTACATACTCCCAAACCACCAACTCCTCCAGTGTATGTACACCTGAAACCCCACGGTGTGTATACATATATAGATGCAGTCCTCTTCTCTTTTTCTCTCTTTCCATACCTTTGGAATTTATCTTTGCAGTGCAATAGAAAAGTTTTTGATTCATCGCACTTTAGAGTCCCTTTTCCCGGTTCAGGAATGCCAAGAAATCTCCGAAGTCCACATACATCTCCGGACCGACTTAGTCTTAGCATTTCTTCTTCCTCTTTATCTACCTCATCTTTCTTCTTCCTGTTTTTCTCCTTCTCGTGGCTGCTCTTCTCTTCACTCTTCTCTTCTTCACTATCACCGTCTCCTTCTCTTTCTCTCTCTCTTTCCTCTCGTTCTTTCTTCGTGGGCTTTAGTCTCCGGTCTTCTCCCTCTTTCTCTTCTTCATTACTCTCCGAATCTCTTCTATCTCTTCCTCGAGACACCTGCCCTTCTTTATCTTCTTTCCGAGAATCCTCTTGCGATCTTCCGAGAGTATGAGAAAGCTTCTCCGCCCGGCGAGCAGCGCGTCGTTGATCTGATGCGTTCTTTCGCTTCTTTTTCTTCGCTTTCTCTCCTGTCGAAGACGACGAGAAAGATGTGAAGCTTGACGGAAAGGTTTCTCTCAATCTCTCCCCCTCCTCGTCCGTATGGTGTTCTTCTTCTTCATCTTCTACGCGTGCGGAAGATGAAGAAGAAGGAAGAGGAAAGGAGTGACTAGGAGAGGAGAAGGATGAAGAAGATAAAGATCCATCTTTCTCTTTGTCGGGATGAGAAGAAGAAGATGATAATTCTAAAGATGAAGGAGAAGGAAGAGACATTGTCAGAAAAGAAGGAAGGCACAAAAGAAGAAGAAGGATGTGAAGACGCAGAAGAAGAAGAAGTGCGGTTCTGCCGGGTATCAGGAGGAAGAGAGGAGTGACGAGGTGCCTGTAGAGACGAGCAAGATTCTTCTTCTTTGTCTTCTTTTGCCGACACGGCAGGTCTGAAAGGAGAAGAAGGGGCCAGGAGAAAGAAAAAGAAGAAGATGTCTACCTTATTCTTTGGAAAGGAAGAAAAAGATGAAGAAGAAAAGAAAGAGGAAAGAGAGAGGTATGTGTAAGAGGAGGAGTAAGAAACAGAGGTAAAGGAGATAGAGAAGACAATCGAAGAAAAGAGAAAAATGGCAGGGAAGGAGAGAAGAAGAAAGAGACAAGAGGAAAGGATGGAGAAGCAACCGGAGCGAGTCGACAGGAAAAGATGAAAAAATGGAAACCCTTTGTCTCTCGGAGAAACAAAGAAGACTCCAAAACAAGATAACCACAAAAGGAAGAAAAAGAAGAAAAGATAAGAAAGACAAAAGAAAGGCTGAGAACACCAGTCGATATTCCCAGTCTTTTCTTTTCTTGAAGTAGACAAAAGAAGAGAAAGAAGAGAGAGAAAAAACGGACTCGACTCGGTGATAGAAGAAGACTCTTGTCACGCACACATCAGATGCGTGGAGTAGAGTTAACGAACCTAGAAGAAATTGGAGAAAGAAAAGAATTTCTTCTTCTTCTTCTTCTCTTTCCTCCCTCTGACCTGATACTTCGGACGAAAAATGCTTATCTCCTTTGTATTATCTACATTTTTGTCCTTTCCTTCTTCTCGTCTCTTGTCCTCTGAGCTAAACAGGGAGACAGGAGAGCAAGCTGTAAAGACATTCGAGAAGAGAGGAAATTCTTTCTTCCAAGATCCTTCTCGGAAGAAAAGGACGAGAGAAAGTCTCTCTATACAGACACCTGCAACGATCCATCGAATGAAAAAGTCTTATCGTACACTTCCCCCCAAGGCGGGACTATCGACCTATCTGTCTATCAATCTACCTATCTATCTAAGACGTTTTCATCCGTTCTCTCTAACTGGTAATACAGAGAGAAGAGCTCAAAGAAAACTTGAAAAAGGACAGATAGAAGCGAACTTTGAAAGAAAACGGTTTTGGAAGAAAAGAGAGAAGAAGGTGTGCATGAAGAAAAAAGGAAAATCTGACTTTGAGAGAGTGCTAGAGAAGACGAGAGAAAATTTGGGAAGACTGAAAAGAGAGGAAAGAAAAGAACAAGGCGAAAAGAATATCTGGTGTGATCAAGGGAGAAAGAAAGGTCTGGATGATGAAACAAATGATGGAGACTTCGAGTCCTCTTGTTCGTCACACAAGATGAAGATTCCGATTTCGGGTGTCTGTACACCTGAAACCTCTTCTGTGTCTTCTCATTCTATTCCTCTTGTCCATCGGAAAGCTCCTTCATTCCTTGTGTTCTTTCTCTCTTCATTTCCGCGCATGCAACCGTCAAAATTATATCATGCACTCAACTAGACCCTTCTCGTTGTTTTTACTTTCATTTGCCTCAACTGCATGCATGGTGGCCCTATTGCCGGGACTCTCCTTCTTTCTCTCCAGTTCTCATGATGGCGGAAAGAATCTTTTTCTGTGAAGGAATCGTCTTTCTGTGAGCTCTTTCACTTTGCTGTCTCCCTTCTGACGGCTGAGCCACAGTCTCTCCTGTTTCTTGCTTAACTTCTGTCTCCTTGCTGGGAGAGCTTGTTTGGTCGCTGCTCCTGTCGTTTCCAACTGTCTCCTTCTCCACAGCAGAAACAGTGAAGATCTCTTCTTCTCCTTTTCTTTCCACGAAACCTTCTTTCTTCATAATCTTCCTTCTTTCTCAGCAGCATTCCATCCACGTTTCTCCCGGAAGTTCTCCGGAGACGTCTTGCCTTGTCTCCTTTCTCTCTTTCTTTCTTATCGTTCAGTCTCTGTCTCCTCCTCCTGGTCATGTCTTTCTTTCTGTAGTATCTGTTGTCTCTCGTGTCTCTTCAAGTCTCTCTCCTCTTGTTCGTTTTTCTCTCTCGACAGTCAACACACGCACACCCCATACATTCCCTCCATCTCTTCATCTTTTTCTGTGACGCGACAGAATAGAAACGCAAAGACTATTCTTGTTCTTTTTCTTCCTCTTTCAACTCTGAAGAGACACGTCTAAAGATCTCTCTGCTCTTGTCTTCTTCAGGATACATCTGTTTCTCTTCTTTGATCTTTAAGGAAATCTCCATCTCGAATAGGTACATTCGAGCTTCCTTTAATTCCTCTCTCTTCGATATTCACTAGGTGTCTCTTTCTCCTTTCGCCGTCTTCTCCTCTCTTTCCTCTTTCTGTCATTGTTCTCTAAGAGGGTTTCTTTTCTGCTTCTCTTCATTACTTCAAGTCGCGATTCTTTCTTTCTTTCTTTCTCCCTCTTTCTTTTTCAAGATGCCGTCACAACAAGAGAGCTCAGGGGACAGGGCCTCCGGGTCAGGTGTTCTATCTCCCTCATCAAACACCTTCTCTTCAAGTGTATCTACACCTTGCCGTGTATGTTATCCTCCTTCTTCATGCGGGGGTGTCACTTCTCTTTCTTCCAGCAGTCGTGTTTCTTCAGAAGGGAAAGAGAAAGAAAGGAGAGAAGGATCAAACGTAGATCCAGCCAACGATAAGACTTCTCTCCCCCTTGCAGATGAAATTAAGAAGAAGGCTGAATCTTTAGATTTCCAGGAGATCCAGCACTTCTCTTTGAAGCATCTCTGTATTCGTGAATGGCGGTGTGTACATACACAAGTGCGTATTCTGGTATGTCGCGTAGAGTCGCCTATCTGTAATCTCTACATGACCTTCCCTACCGAAGCGCATACAGATGAAGGTCTACCTCATACACTCGAGCACCTCGTCTTCCTAGGAAGCTATCAGTATCCATACAAGGTAAGATACACCAAAATGCTTTCTAGAGACAGGAAAAGAACTCGAGAAAGGAAAAGAACAGGAAAAAAGCTTCTCTACAGCACCCCCTTCACGCATGCAAAAAGAATAGTCCGAACTTCGCTTTCATCTTCTTTGGGCTATCTCGATTTGACGTGTTTTCTTCATATAGAGATGCATGTTTCTAATGCGTGTTTTTGCCACTGGAGATATCTGTTTATATTTTGAGAAGACTTTCTATCAACTTAAATCTATGAAGAATGCTGGAGGTATAGAAATATCTCACTACACTCGGGGGGTGTACGTCACTCTCTCTCTCACGGTTTCTCTCTCTTTCCCTCCGCATGTTCTTCTTTTTCATTGGGAGTTAGAATGGACGGTTCGATGCCTTTCTTCGTAAATGTCTCAGTCTGGTCCGTCGATCTATCTTTCCTGATGTAAATCTATGTGTAGATGTGTCTCTCGAGTTTTATACGTCTCAACATGAATTGCATAGATGGATAGGCAGGAAGGGGGTGTATCTCTCTGTGTTGTAGATATCCAAGTATGTATGGTAGGCGTGTCTTGACAAGTGTGTGTATGTACACCTGAAGTGTACAGTGTTTCTCTCTAGATGTTCTTTGCCTCAGCTCATCTCAATAGAAAAACGTCACAACGCGCGTCACCCCTCTTCTTCTTCTTCTTTTTTCTCTTTCTCTCTCTCTCTCTTTCTTTCTCCTTCTTACTCAGCATCATAGAGCATCTCTTTCTCTATANNTTTCTTCTGTTTCATGGCGGTGGTCTTCTTTGCTCCTCTTCTTTCCTGTTTTCCTCTTCTTTCTTCCTGTATAGGGCGTATTAGATTTCTTAGCTAGTCGATGTCTTTCTCAAGGAACCAATGCATGGACGGCTACGGATCATACGACCTACACGCTTACAACAGCTGGGAGTGAAGGCCTACTCAACCTCCTACCCGGTAAATATATATATATATATAT
>NW_027157792.1:26389-26534 GCF_002600585.1 Cystoisospora suis
TTCTTTCTTTCTTTCTTTCACATACTCGGTGTTTTCTTGTATCTCCTGCCGTGTGTGTATGTGGACTTTGTCTATCTCTTACGCAGTGTATCTCGATCATTTACTTCTCCCCACTCTCCTACCGAAAGCTTTTAAGACAGAAGTC
>NW_027157793.1:0-403 GCF_002600585.1 Cystoisospora suis
ATGTGTAGGTATGAATAGGAGAAGGGATTTCTTTTTTCGGATTTAGATACGGACGTAGATAACGTCTACGCAGCTATATATACATAGAGAGAGATTGATATAGATCGATAGATAGGAGTCTAGCTGTGGATGTATGTAGGAGTTGGGAGATGGAGAGGATGTATAGATACTATTCTTGCACCTAGCCGTCTTCTTCTTAGCCGTAGTCCTTCTCGACTGCTTCTCGTTCCTGACTCTGTCTTTTTAAAGAATAGAATACGAAGAAGATTTCTCTCCCTTTTCTTTTCCTCCTCTGCATAGAGCTACTCTCTCATTTTCTTCTGCCTTCCTTCTTGTTTGATATATGTAATGTGTAAGATAGATGTCTTGAGAGAGTGCAGTCTTTTTCTTTCTGTTGGGTGTA
>NW_027157793.1:662-3692 GCF_002600585.1 Cystoisospora suis
AGCCCCACGACAGGCACGACCCCCTCTGTCTGTGTGTAGGTGTTCGTAATAGATCTCAAGCAGATATCAAAGACGGCAAATCGGTGCGAGAATGTCTGGAGGAAGAGAAAATTTTCTTCGCATCTCATCCGACGTATCGCCTCCTTCCTCCTCATTTAGTTGGGGTTTCTTCCTTGGTCGACAAGCTCACGAAAGTTTTGTTTCGGCATATTAAAAATTTCCTTCCAGAGATTAAGAGAGAAATCGGCGCTAAAATGCGCGTCGTGCTCGATCGACTTCAAGAGCTTGGAGAGGTATAAAAGTCTCCTCCTCCTCCTCTTTTCCTTCTTTCTTTCTTTCTCTCTTCCTTCTTCTTCGATGTTTTCATGGAGATCGATTTCTCTCTCTCATAGATGTCTTCTTCTTCTTAGTCTCCATCGACTGTCTTTCTTTCTTTCTTCTTCATTCATCGTGCACATAGATAGCTAGATGAAAGGTAGACAGGGAGACTAAAGATAGATAGCCATGATGTGTCTGTGTCTGGTGTGTATTTCCCTTCGACGAGGGTGCATCTGTACATACACCCGAACGTTTCCTCTTCTTTCTTCGTCTTCTGTTCGCTTGCCGAGAAATGATAAATGATTTGCTGTATGAGGTGTCTAAAATAATAGAGAGGAGCAGGGAGGGGGAGTGACGGCTGTCCTTCTAGCCATCGGAATAGATACGATGCTGGGGCTCCATGAATAGAGTCACGAAGATGAAGAAGAAAGAAGAGTGAATGAGTAAGGAGTCTTTGTGCTCGTTTTTCTACGACGGCGAGGAGAAAGAGGAGGAGGAGGAGGCGGGGGGAAAGAGAAGAAGAAAAGAAGAAGAAGAAGATGATGTAAGAGCAGCATTTAAGCAACAGGAGTCGGGGGGGGAGGGGTGTGATACTTGCTCTGCTGTATGAAGGTGGCCGATGAGTCTCTTCATGTCCTGTCTACGCTTCTCTCTCTTTTTCTTTCTTTCTTTCTTTCTTTGTCGACAGTTGATAAAACTTGGTGAATCGCCATGATCGTCTTCTTTTCATCTTCTTCTTTTTCTTGCTTCCCTCTCTCTCTCTTTCTCTCTTTGTCTTTCATTGTGGGGTCTTCTCGGTCTTTTATGTATATCTTTTCTCTGTATGTTTGCAGGGTGTTCCATTAGAGTCAGCAGAGAGAGCGCAGCTGCTATGGACGGCGATTACTGACTATGTGGAAATCTTCAAAAACACGATTCGAGGAAAGTACGACAAAAGACTCCAAATGTACTTCGATCACGTAAGTCTCTCTCTCTCTCTTTCTCTCTCTCTTTCGTTCTCTTTCTCGTCTTCTTTCACGCCGTCTTTTTCTTGCTTTCTTTGGGGGGGGAGTTGAAGGGTGGTTTGTGAAGGTCTTGAGAAGTACAAGAGAAAAAAAGAAAGAAAGAGAGGGGGGGAAAGAGGGCGGAGAGATAGAGATAGATCTCTCTCGTTGTAGTTGACAGTGTTGAAACTTGTCGGGATGTGTAGAGTGTATGTACACCCAAAGTCTTCGTGTGTCCTCTTCTCCATCTTCTTTATTTGCAGATATATATATATATATGTATATTTACACATGCATATATGATATACCTACATGCATTATCTATGTTCTTTCATGATACACGTATGTTCATACCTCGGAGGATGAGGCATAGGTATCTGTCTGTCTACCTGTGTACTTGCATACATCATCTGTCTATGTATATATATCTGTATCTATCTATATAGATATCTGGGTCATCACTCGCGTCAGCAGAGTTGCTCTTCTATTCCCCGTATGACTCTACATGCAGTCTCTTCATACTCTACATATGCAGCTGCATATATGCTTCTCTCTCTCTCTCGCTCTATATATCTATGTATATTCATATATCCTTATATTTATAGCATACCATCATCGTCTTTTCTTCCACCTGTGTTCTTTCTTTTCTTTCTTCGCCTTTCTTTGTGGGGTGTGGGGCGCAGCAAAAAGACATAACAGGAGGGAGTCAGATTCGGACAATTTTCAATGAGCTACTTGAAGAATTTACAGAGAGAAATGTCACAGAAGATATAAGCGACTACGAGATTGATTTGGCTATACGTCTGCATGAAGGAGATTCCTTACCAGGCTTTCCTTCTCCTGATACCTTCGAGTATCTTATCCTTCCCTATCTTAAAAGAATCCAGTCTCCTGTCATGGAATGTCTAGGTAAGGAAGAGAACAGAGAGAACAAGAAAGAAAGCGCCAACGACTATCTCTCTCTTCTGGAGGGACGCTTGCTTCAGTCGATCCATACATCTTGACGCCTACCTATAGACGCGGGGAGAAGTCAGCGGTAGAGACGACGACTCTGCTGGGAGTGGGGGGGGCGATGATCGAAGAGATGAAAATGAATAGCCACGATTCTTTCAAGCAAAGTAGATCTTCTTCTAATCTGTCCAGGTGTCTCTCTATGTACTTTCATGTCTAGAGCTGTATGTTCTATTCTATCGTTGATGAATCTTCTACTGTTTGTGTATGGCTCGTCTCTATAGCAATTCTGAGCTGTCTCTTGCCACTCCGGCCTAGGTAGGTAGGTAGGTGTACTGTGATCTATCTCTCTCTCTTCACTCTACGTGTCTATTTATACCTATATATGTATATCTTCTTTCTCTATTGGAGTCTGAGGATTCTCCATTCACGGTGTGTAAACACTCAGTTCCTGTACGTCTACTACATGAATCCATATGGCGATAGAGATCATACATGGATTATCTTTATACATCTTCATTCCTCTCTATATCTCTCAGTCTCTCTCTTTGTATGCATGTATACATCAATATGTCGACATTAAGGTATTATTCAACTCTGTACTTCTTTGTCTTCTCTGTGTGATAAGATTGTCTGTAGATGATCTCCTTTCTTTCTTCTTATATCTACTGCTCTCCCCCCTGTCTACTACATCTAGCCATAAGACATCTATGTCTATCCCTCTCGATGTGCATGTCTTTCCACATGCCTATATCCATCTTCTTTCTTTCTTCATTCC
>NW_027157793.1:3703-3948 GCF_002600585.1 Cystoisospora suis
AGATCGCGAACCGTGTATTTGGTCGCTTTCCCTCCCTGGCTGAGAAGGTTCTGGAGCTTTCACAGGAGATTCTCCTACGTGAGAGAGATCACACAAAGCTTATTCTTCAGCAGATTGTCGATGCAGAGACAGGGTATCTCTTTACCAATGATCCGCGCTATCTCTCAGAGCATGGAAGTATGATCAGTCAAGACAATTCTCTCGATTCGATGAATCCAGGAGCAGGCGGAATGGCGGGCGCCTCT
>NW_027157794.1:0-6110 GCF_002600585.1 Cystoisospora suis
TTGGCTCCTCCTGTCGTACCTCAGGAGTTGGCTCCTCCTGTCGTACCTCAGGAGTTGGCTCCTCCTGTCGTACCTCAGGAGTTGGCTCCTCCTGTCGTACCTCAGGAGCTGAGGCCTCGCGTTCTTTCTCTTGACCTACATCCTCGCTTCCTAGTTGTTCCGCAACTGGAGCTTCAGGCGCCGCGTCAGAATCCGGGGCTCCAGGGCCTTGCTCGGGAGGAGCCTCCGGGGATGTCCGCGCGGCGAGCGCACGAGAACCAGCAACTGTGATAGCAGCAGTGGCAACCACGCCAAACAACAGGAGTGCAGCGAGAAAAGGATTCCCCGCGGCCAGCAAAGCATCTGTTTCGAGCCCGCCGACGAGCGGCCTGCCGGAAAGAGCCGGTCCCTTCACCCGGGCTCCGTCGTCGACTGGCGTCAAAGTCTGAGGGTCGGCTTCTTGGGGGGTCCTGGTTAGTATCGAGAATAGCACGATAGCCACGGCTGCAGCCGCTGCGACTGCTGCACCTGCTCTTGCCTGGGAGATGGCCTCTTCCCGTCGCTCCTGTCCTGAGGCATCTGCGTCTGCGCTTGACATGCCGTCTGCTTTCGGGCGTAGCCACTTCAACCCTGCAAGGGCGAGAGCTCCACTGAGAAGGCCAAGGGTGAGCCGGAGTCCCAACTGCTTTCGCTTCTGAGTTGAACCCCTCGCAGCCGTCCTACCTGCAGTCCGACTGGTTCGTCCAGTCAAAATCAAATCGCCTTGGGTGGTACCGTCCTCAGCTTGATCTTCGCTGTAACTGCCATGATCGGGTTCGTTCGATGCCTCTGCACTCTGCCCCGATGTCGATTCCAACACAGTCGTAGCAGCAGGTACACCAGCCGCAACCGAGGTCCACATCTCGCCGCCGGCGACCAGCAGCACGGTCGCCAGCGCCCCTCCGGCGTGGCATCTCATATTGAGAAACTCAGTGGAAAGGTTGCATGTATCCGTCTCTCACTACACCTGCCAGGTGGTTTGCCATCTAACAACACAGAAACTCAGGGTGACGACAACGGTAGGTCTTTCAGCCACTGTCACTCGCGCGCTTTTTTTTTACAAAAACAAGGGCGGGTGCTAGAGACCTCACGCGACACGAGCCTCCTGACGATAGAGGGGTCCGCCGACATGGAAATGACGCGGTGTGGTAGCAGGAGTGATACGGAGGCTCCTAGACAAGCAGAAGGCTTCGCGTCACCTATACTTTGGAAGAAGCTGCCCGCAACGGTTCATCAGCCGGCAGTAGTAAGTCACTTTTTCAGTACGACGTCGCTCGTCTGTTGGACGTCGGTCGGGAGACGGCCTCGGAAAGGAATGCAAAATAAACCTGCTGTTCATGAAATAAATGACAAGGTTCATCCCGGGGGGAAAAAAAGCCAACAGCGTCTAAGCATTAGGGATCCACTGGGCTCCGTGCCGACCTGGAGGCCCCATCTTAAACGGCTGAGACTGATGCGAAGTTGACGCAGGAGTGTAGGGGTTCAGGTACCTCCTGTAGTCCACTGGCTGGTAGTTCACCGGGACATCACGCGGACAGTCCCGGTGGGGTGGCAGCCGGGCCCCTGCAGGGCAGTAGATGTGATAACGAGGGTACCGCGGTAACCGAGCTGGAGGCGTGGAAAGGTCCTGTCCCCTGGACGGTCGCGCCCGTATTGTGCGGCCACCCCGGTGGGAAGGCACCGGAAAACGGGTCTCCTCTCAAGCTATGTTGGGCCGACTCTGCTGGATGGATGGGGAGAGCACGGATTCTTTTGGCGAATTCGACCTGCCCTCTCTTTCTGGGATAGTGGTGGCTGTTACGGAAACAGTCTTGGACAGGGCGTTCGCCAGCAATACTACACAAGAGAAACTCACTCCACTGTCAAGCAGTCACGGACGTTTTTGTGCAAAATTACATCCAGATATCCAGTCAACAAAAAAAAAGTCTCCCAGTTTCTTCTTCGAAGACTTCAGCTCGAACTGGACAGCCTCGCAAGGATTTCCCGATGAAGGGTCTGCAGAAGGAAAACCCCACCTTGTAGTGTCGAGTCTCACTGCTGGACCTATTACTAGCCCCTGTCGCCAGTACAATCAGTTGTATGATATTTGGGATTATTCGTGTTACTGAGTCCAAAAACATGATCTGAATCGTATGTTTCCATTGGCTGCATATGCCGAACTGCATGGACAAGTATCCGTTGACCTACATTACTACCTGTATGGCCGAGCATACAAGATATGAGGACACCGCGAAGGAATGGTAAGTAGTTTCTAGTTGTCGCTCCCTCTTGCAGTCCCCACTGAGCCTCTGGTGATATCCCAATTTTTCTACTGTATCTCTCTCCATAGTAGTGATTTCCGCAGTTGGGGATTAGTCCGCTTCTTCGTCCGCCAGCGTCCCTCGTTACGGAACCCTCAGCTGAAAGCAAGGCCGGCGGGCGGTTCGGGAAGGTTGGGTGGCAGGCCAACTTCGCCTGTGATGCTTAGGACCATGAAGTCTCTGCCGCACAGCACCAGCGAGCCAACGGGTGGCCGGGATGCAAGGCAGCGAACTGGCGGAAGAAATGTAGTAATTTACGCGTTACTGCATGTAACAAAGCTCGGCGATCTACACAAGGAACTACATGTCTGAGACTGTCTTTTGTTGTCGATCAGAAGCCCGTCGAAGTGGTCTTTCAAGGTACTCCCGAGTCTCCAGGTTGACTTCAAAGAAACAGTCCTGGCGACACGCCCATCGGAACACGGTTTCATGTGAGTAGGTTGGTTTCAAGTCCGCAAACGCAGGGGGTCTTTTCCGGACGATCTTGACCTGAAATCAGAACGCTCAGGGCAAGACCTGCCTGCCGCTGAGCAGACTGTCCTTGCTCACTTGATTTCCGTCACAACCCACCCCGCGTCTATAAAAGATACACGGCCGTACTGGGCCTGCCATGTGCGGATAGTCAAGCTCCACGGAACACACAAAACAGGACCACGATGTGCGATAGTCAAGCTCCATGGGGCACACAAAACAGAATCACGGACAACCGTTGGCCCACGTTTTGCCGATGATCGGAAACGCGCCGTGCTTCCTCCTGATGCAGTCGTAAGACCCAAGACCTCTTCCGCTTGTCGTGTAAACAGCTGTGTCAGCGGCTGGACTGTGGCTTCTTTGGGCCACAATCCCGGCATAACCTCCACTGCTCGCCATGTACTGCAGCTGGGAGACAGTTTTTGGCGCCAAACGCTTGCTTCGTACAGGAACACCCCTCACGCAGCTACATTGTACAGTTACGTTCTAATCACCCAGCTATACCATAACGTAACTGTACATTCACCAAGACGAAAAAAAGAGCGTAGTAATCTACTGCACACACAATTCTTTGTTTGCAGAAGACGACCGTTTCTTGACCTGCCCATGCGGATGGAAGGTAGGCAGATCGAAGGCTACTCTACCTCGAATTAACTGCGTACTACCTTGCCTTAGACCTTTAGACAACCTTTGGATTCCCCTTTGCCATTCCTGTAATCCTGCCTGCCTGAAACGAATTCTAAACTACGAACTGCAAGTTGCTACAAGCAGCCGGGGCCTGCCAGCGACCCCTATGAAGTTACCGATTGTGATACACTTGATGCGGACTGCTGCGCAGTTAGTTCCCTCGGCCCGTTGGTGAATGTGACCTTGCTGTGGATCGAAGAAAAACTGCAGGCCTCCTTCTTTGGCATCCTATCACGGGCTACCACGTGGTTGTCTCTCCGCCCGCAGGCCGCTTTTCTGGAACTCCTCCTAGAGCTGGCAGTGCCCCCCCCGTCGGATGGAGCCTTAGCGGAACATCCGCAAACTTTTCCGGTTTGGGGACGGAATTTGCAGTGAGCGGCAGGCCGGCCAGAACAATCGCGTCAGACACTTTTGCCGCGAGCCTCCCCGCTCTGTAATCAGAGATTCTAAGCTGTCTCGCAATACTATCGAGATCCATCCGCCTCAGTTCTGGATGGCTGACTAGTGTTTCCAGATTATGCACCATCGATCTGACGGCAAATTTCCGAAGAATGAGAGAAGCTGTTTCCGCGTGTAGGTAGTCGTAAACATTCTGCGCTCGAGGAAGATCTTTCCACGAATAGGCAGTCTCAGCAAGGTCCCGAGCCTCAGTCAACTGCTGCTCGATTTTCAAAAGCTGCGATTTCCAGCGGGGAACATCAGAGAATTCTCGTAGCGGTTGCTGATTCCTGATGTCTTCTTTCGCTGACTCCATAGCTGCTCCTACTTCTTCGAACAGTCTATTCAGCTTTAGCATTTCGAGAATGGTCGCTACCCGGGCGCCCCTAAATGTTCGTTCTGCCACATCCTCTGGACCGGTAGCAGCTGAGAGGTACTCCTCGAGAAGTTGCAGGTCTTCTTTAGACAACTGATCCCGATATTTCCCTCCCAGCAAATCATTTTTAAGGCTCGCTAGTCCTCCGGGATGCAGCTCGTACATGCGATCCTCAAGGTACTCCTCTTCTTCGAGAGGAAGCGATGCTTGCCATCCACCCCGAAATCTCTTGCTGAGCTTCTCCACCACCCCGTAAAAAAAACCGGACAACCCGAGTTTCAGGAGGAGAACCGCACACACCCCAATCGCAAGAGATCTGAAAATTTGAAGCTTTGCCGGCAAGTCAGTGGAACCGTCAACAAAAGAGGAGAGACGGTCTAGTAGCGTAGGTACCTGGGCTTCTATCAGGAGGGGTTGAACCACAGAGGAGACACGCCCTAGCTGTTCAGGTGCCTCGGCTGGTATCAGGGACTGAACGTCGGCTACGAAGTCAGCATCCGTTGGTTCTCGGAGTAGCAAACTACCGATGACAGCGAGGGCTGCCACTGCTACAGCCGCAGTCATGAGCAAGGCTAAGTAGCGTCTTGACCTGGAGACTTGAGGAGGCTCTCCTGATTTCTCTAAGTCTTCTGTTTCCGACGTCATTACCTCCTCTTGCTTAGGGCGTATCCCCTTCGACCTTGAGAGACTCACCGCAGCAGCAGTAGCGCCAGCGGCCACGAGAGCACCGAGAAGTGTCAAGAGTGTCAGTTGCTTCCGCTTCTGCTCTTTAGTCCTTCCAGAAACTTTGCTACGAGGTAGGCGACTGCTGTGTCGCCCCTCCATCACCACCTGTTCAGTGATGTTATCAGTGGCATCCTGCTTAGTCCGGCTCTTGAGACTTTTGGTAGCGAGCTCTTCCGAGGACAGTCCTGCAGCTGTGGTAGATGCCCCACTCGGCCCAGGAGTGGATCCCTCAACGACGGCAATCGAAGTCCATTTCTCGCCGGTGATCGGGAACAGTAGGGCGACTACTGCAGCCCCCCCCGGAAGAAGTCTCATACTGGGGAACCTGAAAGAAACACTACACGGATTCTGTCCCTCGTTATAATGGCATAAGGCTACCCCTGGGACTTCTGACGAACGGTGCGAAAGCGACACTGAAGATACGACGGCTGTTCTTTACAACCATCACTCGCGATTTGCCTTGTTCCGCATGAGGAATCTGAGTGGTGGTGGAGCGATCAGGCCGATCCCCCCTTCCGCTGCAATAAAAGGCTCTCTCCGCTCTCGAAAAAAGAGTGCTTTGACAGAAGAAAGTGACAACCGGCACCGATCCTGCAAGCAGAATGGCTGTGTCCTACCAAGTTGCCCTCGGAAACACGCGTCAGCGAACGGTTCTTTCGACCCCCCGCGGTCCAGTCAGCCACTTGTCAGGATAAACCGCACGCCTTTCTCTCTCGCCTGGAACCGCGAATTGAGAGGTCGCTAACCACGTAAAGAGCACATGTCCCGCATATGAAAAACCAGTTGCATGGCAAACCTGACGTCGGCGAAAAGCAAAGCCGAATGATGTACCGGAACCAGGAGAAAGAAAAAGTGTTGCTTACCGTTAGGATACGCGATCAGGTAGCAACCCGGAGGGCCCTCGGCCCCGCCAGTTCGACGGGAGATACCCCCCGGGAGTGAGCCTCATCGCGGTCGCTTGTGACCGGCGGGTGGGCCGGCAGACTAACGCTCTCTCACGGAGTGCCCCTCTCCTGGATACGGGGAGCCGTACGACGGCAAAACCGGTTGAGGTGCGTTATATGTAGAAGTCTGTGTAGTGCCCGCTGCACAAC
>NW_027157795.1:0-290 GCF_002600585.1 Cystoisospora suis
AGAGGAGGCCCGACAAGCCCGAATTTACCAGATCACAAGCTGGCTAGAGGCATGAGTACCCGAAAGGGATCAACTGAGGGCTGCTAGAGCAGCCTAATGACCGGGAAGTACCAAGAGGGAGTTAGACCCAGATTACCCCGAGTACGACACATGAGCCCAGATTGGCAAGAAGAGGGATTCGCGAGAAGGAAGCGCTTTCAGCCGAAGATTCAAGTACGGCAAGGCAAAACAACTCTGAGGAGGCCCGCAGAGGCGGAGAGAGACGCGCCAGGAGTCAGGACCGTCTGAGG
>NW_027157796.1:0-480 GCF_002600585.1 Cystoisospora suis
ATTTGTGTGTGTGTTGCTTCTGTGTGTGTGTGTTTTGGTTGTTAGCTAAGGGGCTAGGCATGCTAGGGAAGAGCATCGCTAGTGGACGTCTGAAGCTTCAAGTGAAGCAGCAGAAGAAGCTTCTCCCCTGTAAACAAATCAAAGCACTAAAAGAACAGACAGACAGACCCCTTATTCACTCCACCCTTACCACCTTCATGGTCTTTCTGTACATATACATCGATATTCATACATCATACACCTACAGACATATACATCCATACATCTACACACAATATATACATACCTCTTCATTCGTGCATACACATACATCTCTATTTGTACATAGGAATCCATTCGTGTTTTCTCCACCGTGCATATTGACACATCTACATACATATCAGTGCGTAGACCGTCATCCGTATTCATCCCTACATATGTTTAGCTGAGAAACCGACGCTACTTCCTGCCAGCCAAGGGCCTATCTCTCTGCATGCACCT
>NW_027157796.1:724-18126 GCF_002600585.1 Cystoisospora suis
TTTCTTCTTCGTTAACTTTCACGCCTATCCAAGGGATTGAACTCTGTAACCCCGACGCTGCCGCTTCATCGTCAGGCGCTTCTGCTTCCACGGCAAAGTCAGGGCGTATTTTGGATAGCCACAGAGGGACACGGGGAGAGGGCAAGACAGATTACTTCTCTTCTAGTGGAAAGTTCATTAAGGTAAAGAAAATAACCATAAAGATAAGGAAGAAAGAGTGAGAAAGAAAGAAAGAACTGAAGGAAAAACACACAGGGGATAGAGAGGTATTTTTGCGGGGGATAGACTTGTTGGAAGGGCTGGAGAGAAGAGCGAAGGAAGAGACAAGAAGAAAAAGAAGAAGAGCCTCTTTCTTCTCTTACCATAAGGACTCTCACCTTGATAGATGGATAGATAGATAGATAAAGATAGATAGATAGATAGTGTTCAGTTGTATCCTTCATGTGCAGGCATGCGTCAAATGTGTGTATATCTTTTCTTCAGCGTGGCTAGCTCACATCTCTGGTGGTTCTCTAGGGCCAAGACTCTCTCACAGGAGGTCTTTGTTTATCGAGACCCCCCCTAGTCTCCCCCCCCCTAGTCTATATCTCTCTCTCTGTCTATCCGTTTGTGCCTTCAGGTGGAGAAAGATCGAGCGTCTGTTGTACCTAAAGCTGTATAAGAAGGCACAAGCCGAAGAGAGAGAGAGAGTATATACCTTTCTACATGGACGCCTATCTATTCTATACAGATATATATATATATGTACATGTATATATGTATGTATCTGTATGAGGTGTAAGACAGATGGCTTTTTGTGTTTTTGCTTTGGCGAGAGTGTGGCCATCGTGAGGAGTGGCATAGAAGGCATACAAAGGATTTCTGGTCTTCGTGAAACCTTTTCCATGTCTTTTCTCAAGAAGGAAAGAAAGATGAAGGGACATAGAAAAGAAGAAGAAGCAACAAGTGTTTGGATAGAGCATCTCAGAGCATGGCGTTGTTTAGCAAAGAAAGACGAAGATGAAGCGACGAGAGTTTGTGTGTCTAGGAAGACATGACATCGGGGTCTGTGGCTCGCTGCATGCGCGGTCGCAAGCTAGCTAGTTTGTTAGCTAGCCATCTAGACACCAAAACCAACAGGAGCATGTCTCGGTCGGTGTATCAGACATATATGGTCAGATACGTGGATAGTAGCTAGCGCTTTCAAGAGATATATAGAGCCTGTGTAAAGAGAGAAAGATACACAAGAAGTCATTGCGACACCATACCGTTGTAAGAGCATTATATCTCAGAAAAGAAAGACATGCATCGATTTTCTAAATGAGAGGATAGAGAGAGTCTAAGGAAGGAAAGAAGGATTTCGTAAGAGACATGCGATTCTTTCAAAGCGGACTTCAATACTTTCCCTATCATCTGTAGCGACATAAGAAATGACGCCGCGAGAGATCTAGGGAGATCAAAAGAAAGAGAAAGGAGAAGAAATGAGGGATTGTTTCACCTGGGACACACACTTAAAGCCTCCCCTACTTTAGCAGGCGCTCAGCACGCGCTGCGAGCTCATTGCGTGAGGCGTACATAGGCTGTTTCGCTTTAATGTTTCTTTAATCTATCTGTAATCTATTGCTCTATCGTCTCCCTTTACATAGACCTATCCATCTTTAATGTATCTTTAATCTATCTGTAATCTATTGCTCTATCGTCTCCCTTTACATAGACCTATCCATCTTTAATGTATCCTTAATCTATCTGTAATCTACTGGTCTATATTCTTTCTCTACTCATCTCTCCTGTCAGCTACACAGGCGAGGTCCTCAAGCACGTCTTCATGTAACGATAAGGACAGGCAACCGTGTGTCTTCTGATCTTCTTCATCTCTATCACTTAGTCGATCTATCATCCTTTCCCGTCCTATTCTTATTCCCCCTTTCCTGAGCTGATTAATATTCTTCTAGCCTTCCTTCCTGACTAGATTTAGATCGAGAGGGTACATCGAGACAGACTGATAGAGTATCGTCACTACAGCAGACAAAAGGAGAGGGAGGTAAGGGGGGGGGGGGTGCTGGTATGTTCTGTGCATGCTAGGGCATGCATGCATCTGTCTTTTTTGTGTGTGTGACGTTGACGGGAGAAAAAGGATTCAGAAGAACCCTTATTCTTCTTCTTCTTATAACGAGGAAAAGGATAGACACTTGTGGTATGATTTCGAACTCTATCACGGGCGGAGGAGGAAGAGATGAGGCCTGAATAGAGGAGAAGAAGAAGACATAGATTGACAGAGGTCACGTTACTTCATATGACTTCGGGGTGATCTGCGATAAGAGAGATGCACGGAATTCTCTCGCGACGAACTCTCTTAAACAAAATGTCTTCTTGGATAGGAACAGGAAGAAAGAGAGAAGGAAAAGAAGGCTTTAGAGAAGAAGCCGCTAAAGAAGCAAGAGATGTTTCTTACTTCACTGCGGGAGTGCATTTGAGAGGCTCACAAGTTGGAAGAGAAAGTCATCTACAATCTAAGAGGATAAGAGACCATGATATCTTTATACCGCCCACAATACAAACACATGTGTATACGCCTACATACATGCATTCGCATATGCATCCATAGGCGCAAACCTATGTATATGCTTATACATGCATATGCATGGACACACAGGTATAATGTGTATATATAGTACATATAGTTGGTATAGGTGCATGCATTCATTCATACAGGTGTGTATCTGTCTCTCCCCTCATATATAGTCGGGTGTAGGTAGGCGAGGGTGAACAAAGGATGAGCTTTCGACATAATTGCTAGCCAAGGCATCATCGAGCAAGATAGAAAGTTGCGCGGCCTTTCCCTCTCTTTCCTTAGGCTTTCTCTCTTCTCTCTTTACCGTCGACACGAAGCTCTACTACTCTTTCAAGCAGTACTCAGCAGAGGCGAAGAACTCCTTTCATATAAAACAAGCGAGGGTGTTAAGCCATCGTCAGTCTCTTCTTGACAAACGGCTTTGGACTTCTCTCCTCTTCTTCCCGTCTCTCTTTCCTACCATCATACCTCTCTCTCTCCAGATCTATATAGATAGCTCATCGAGTATCTATCTTATCATCTTTGCCACTCAGTAGGAAAAGAAGAAGCAAAAGAGAAGCTCTGGAATAGAGGAAAGTCTATCGAATCCGTCGCTACTGTTCCAGCCTCGTGGTGACGATCGGTCTATTTCCCTACGTGCGAACCTTGATCGTGTGAGGAGCTATGGCACCAGACTTATCCAGAGAATCTCACTGCATGCATAAAAAGATAATGGGGAAAGACGTCTCTCTCTTTGAAAGAGTTCAGAGAGCCTTGACAAACCGCATATGAGCAAAGGAACGTCGGGGGAATCTTCTCTTGTAGACACATACCCCTACATGGTTGGATATCGATCTGTGCGTGTGATGGCAGAGTATCTCTGTACCTCTTTTCGGTGTACCTAAGGGTGTGTGTTCCATCTAGTATATGTTTGCACACAGGAGGGTGTCTCTATATATATATATTTCTCTCCCTCTGTCGATGTTCCTATCTCTACAGCTAGCGATGTGTACACAGGTGTACAGAACGTCTGTACCAAGCTTGGGGATGAGTTGCTCTCTCTCGTATCTGAAGATAGATTTATGAAGGAGAGAGATACGTGCGTCACGGTCAAAGAGATTTCAAAGTCAGGAAAGAACACTGCGTCTCTCTCTCGTTTTTGGATGGAGGGACGTCGAGAAGCAGCTTCTTTACGAAGTCAATAGATAGACTTGCGCGTATTCTTTCTTTATGAAAGCTTTGCAGAAAGAAAACCGCTGGAAAGCCTTCTTCTTCCTTACGCTTGAGAGACCTGGTGTCTCTGTACAGGTAGGTGTGTCTACTGAGAAGCAGGCGAGAGAAGAGAGTCAGAGGGGAGGTTTCTATAGGAGAAAGGACATCCTCAGGAGAGCCAGCAAGATGAGAGTGTAGATATCTCATCTTGCTGGCTCTCCTGATGGTGGCACGAACGAGGAGAAAGAGACGGAGAAAGAAGGGAAAGAAAGAGGAAGCAAAAGAAGAGACATGGAAGTAAACAGAGAGAGAGACAGAAAGGAGGAACACGACGGAGACACCCGGGTGGGGGCGAGGGAAGAGGTGGTGGTGGCGGTGCTTGGGTTGAAAGAGATCAAGAAAAGCCCCTCCTCTCTTGTTTCTTTTCACGAAAAGTTCGTTCCGCGCTCAGACTTGTGAGAATCCAACAGTTTGAACCACCCGAGAGAGCCTTTTGCATCTCTTTCTTTTTCCTTTTCAGCGAGAACGACGAGATAGAGAGGATAGAATGGCCGCCGGGGTGGGTGATCGGCGAATGCCTCGTCGGTTCATTTCTTTCTCTTCAACGACTTTTCTTTTTTGACTAGAACCATTCTTATCTTCTTTCTCAGCTCTCTTCTTTTTCATACCGTTCATCTACACAAACAACATCGCCTTTCTTCTTTAATAGGAAGAAGAAAAAGAAAGATTGAGAAGCAAAGAGCATCTCTCTGTTTTCTCTTATCTCTTCGTTCATCCAATCATCCCCAAAGAAGCTCGCCGTACTTGTCTGCTGTCTCTTTGTCTGGCGAATCCCTTTGTTAGACAGTAAAAAGATAGCTCTTGTTTCATCTTGGAGATCTCTCAATTCGTGCTGTCTTTCTTCTTTCTTATCTCTCTTTGGAGTTGTCTCTTTCTCTCTCTTCTTCTTCAGATCCCCGCGCGGTCTCTCTCTTTGGCCCTTCGGGGTCGATTGTTGTCCTCAGTGTCGATTGCCTGCCTCCACTCGAGAGATTTGCTCTTGGCTCTGTCTAGCATCTTCTCACTTTTCTTCTCTTTCCTTACTATCTTCATTTGTATCGTTCCCATGTTTCTTTTCATATATTCGTCGTCTTATGATCGAGAGAGGAGATAAGATTCTTTCCTCCAGTCAGCACAAATCGGGGGTGCATTCATGTCTGATAAAGGTCGCGTAGAAAGCGAGAGAGAGAGAAAGAGCAGAGAAAGAGAGAGAGTAAGTGGTCTCTTTTCTAACAGTCGTTATCGATTGCTTCTTTTGTCTATCTGTTTATCTATCTATCTTTAATCTCTCTGTCTGTACGACTGACTATCCACCTATCTGTCTCCAGTCTGTCTCCGTTCGATCTATCGTCAATCTCTCTATTTTTGATCTATCCTATCTGTCGTCAATCTATCTGGGGCCACTCTAGCTATTCTTTCTTGTCTCTATATTTACGTTCCTTCTTGCATTGTCTCGCTGGGTCTAACTACAAGTTGTTTTCATTTCTTCTTTTTTCTTTCTTTACTTCACCTCGACTTTTCTCCGTTTTGTAGACAGAGTCATCTTTTCTTTCTCTTCTCTTTGCTATTCTTTTCGAGCCCCCCTAGCTTGTCTTTGCCCCGGGTGTATGTACAGCTCTTCTCTTCCTCGACTGACATAAGAAGACTTCTCGCTGTCCTCCTTCGATTTTGCCTTTTCCTTGGAGCTTCTCTCTTTCTTTCTTTCTTCGCTTGGCTTGCATCACTTGGGCTCCTCTTTTCAACAAAGAAGATCTCCTTTTTTCTTCTTTAAAGAGAAGAAGAAGACGATGAAGGGCTGTATATTTGAGAGGATAGGTGATGTCTTTTATGACACAACAAAAAGAAGAGGAAGAAGAAGAAGAAAAGAGGATGAAGAAGAGGAAAAAGAAGCACGCCATCATTCTTTCGATTTTTTCTCCCTCTCCCTCCTCGGATCTTCTTCTCTTAGGACTTCTTCCGTAAGAAAGCTGACATCCAGGTTCTTCTCTTCGTCTTCTTCCTTTCTTTCTCCTTTTTCTTTATCACATTTCTTCGTTCTTCTTCTTATACTTCTCTTAGCATCCATCCAGACACCCTCACCTCTCTTCTCCAATCCTTCTTCGCTCTCTTCTCCTCCTTCCTTCTTACTCGTGAATGGCGCTTCATCTTCACAGATATCCCAAGGAAGGAAAGAAGAAAAGACAGGAGCTCCTGTTGGTCAAGATAGGTCAAGAGGGGGAGAGGGTTCTCTTCGGAGCGGTCAGCAGACGGACAAACCCGTTCTCCTCGAATATAAGGCGAATGGCGCTGGTGGTGGGCCCGTGGCATGCGCTCAGAATTTGCGCGATGCAGTCAATGGAGCTATCAGCGAAATTAGCGGTCAGTTCAGTTCGTCATTTCTCTCTCATTTCTTCTTATAGATCTTTCCTGTTTCTTTCTATTCTCTCTAATCTCCTTTCATCATCCCATTATGACTCTCTCTCTCTATGTATGTCGTCATCCTTTCTCTATCTCGGCTTCTACATGTATACCTATATCAAATCACACACATCTGCGTCCCTCCTTTCTTTCTTTCTTTTTCTTTCTCTCTCTCTCTTCCTCTTTTGTCTTTCACGATTTACCAGTCCTGCCTTCGAAGAAATAAGGATTCTCTTCTTGACTCCTCCCCATCTCTCTCTCATCTCTTTGCATTTTTCTTTTGTCTCTTTCTCTTCTCTTCATTTCACCTTTGTGTCTCATCTTCTCTGTTTCTCTCATCCGTTATCCTTCTTCTTCTTTTCTCTTATGTCTCTTCTTGCTCTCGAATTTTCCTTTGTGTGGCGGTGTGTATAGGCACCAGGGCTTTGGTCGAGCATTTGCTACGTCTGTGGGATTCTGTTCCTTATGTGCCTGTGCTTGTCTGTCCTTCTTCTCTCTTTCCGTTTGCTCCGACCTTACCTTGGCCTAAGAAGGCCAAGCTGAAAGATGGAGATCTTCTTAAGGACGTTCTTCGGACAGGCACATTGACGGTAGCTTCTGTGGGGTCGAAGACGATCTCCCGAGGAAAGGTTCGCCTTGTCTTCGCACAAGATCGGGGAGACGAAGGCAATTACAACCCTGTCGAACCGACTGGTATGCACCCCCCTTCACACACTTCACAGTCAAGACACTGCATAACAACACTACAGAGAGATGGACATACCCTATTTTAGCATTGCTAAAGTAACAGACAGATAGAGAACTCGCTCATACACATGGGAGACATACAGAGACATATATACATAGTATTCGTACATGAGACTCATCCATAGGACTCATCCATCCATGTCGAAACATACGTACATATACATCTCTACTCATACATATATAGCCTCGAGGCATCTATACATATGCAAATGTCATACGTAGATATGCATCGTGGATATTCTTTCGGATCTACTCGAACAGATCTTCAGAGATGCCCACATACTCTGAGAGAAAGCGAGAAAGAAGGAAACACATACACTTACATACAGGCGTAGGAAGGTCTGCGTACATAGAGATATAGATACATAGGCAGGTCGAGAGATGTGGGACTGCTGGTAGGGGGTGTGGAGAACACAAACGCTCAAGTCCGCGCCTTTGTTGATGTGAAGAAGCGAGGCAAGACTTCCTGCTTACAGTTGTATATTTCTCTCTTTTTTCACTCGCTTTCAAGGCTCGAGTGTGACAGCTCACCTCTCCTATTCACAAGTCATGCATCTCTCCTAAATCTATCTAGACCCCCTGTGTATAGACATCTCTTTCCATGTCGTGTTCGCCTTCCTATCTATCTCCTCATACATTTGCACATGTATGTCCTTTCTATGTAGCATGTGGATCTAACTAAGCTTGGGTTACTATACGGTCTGTTTCTCTACTGTCTCTTTTTATCTCTTAAGGAGAGAGATATGAATGACGTCTCCGTACATGGACATCTATAGCACTTTACTTGCATCTGTACACATGTACGTATAGATGTGTTTACCTATCTGCTTTCTTTATATATATATATATATATATAGACCACATGTCCTTACAATCCTTCGTTCCTGTATATCTAGGTATGTATTTATCCACCTCTCCCTATCCCTATGCGTATCTGTCTCTCTGTATATAGTATTTTTCGTATAGGAGAGAAGGGTATTACAATGAGAGAGACTACATCTCCAGCTCATATGTTCTTTTGACTTTCTCAACCATCATTTTCTCCTACAGTCTTGTTCTTCTTCTTTTCAGGTTTTTTTCCTCAGTACATGCGTATGATTGCATCGACGATAGGGCGCCATTACGGGGTGGACCTCTCCGTTCACTGGGTGCTCTACCCCTCTGTTGAAGAAGCGCAGAAAGCTGTTCTCGATGGCAAGGCCCATATGACCGATATCTACTTCTATCTAGGACAGTCGACACCTGGAGAGCTTCAACCTCTCTTACACTTCTATCCTACCTGCCCTGTCGTAGGATCTCCAGCCATGCTTATTGTTCGTGAAGATGAATGGCAAGGAGGCTCAACGTCGCCATCTTCTTCTTCTTTAGATGGAGAAAACAAGACGAGCGTCTCTCCGGACTCGCGACGGGGGGGGCTGGTCTATCTCAATCGGCGGATCGATGAATCTAAGGAAGGTATCGACGACAATCTACAGATACCACACTACGCAACCCCTCAGCATCCAAAGCGCGATAGTGTATGACAAATATATCCACACCTGTACACTTCTCTCTCTATATAGATCTGTACCAGCACATATACACATCTATGTTTAGAGACATGTATCCTTCATGTAGTTTGACATATAGAGATGTGAGTGTGTTTATATCATATACAGATGCATAGAGAGAGAGAGGCATATATATATATATATATGTTGGTGTTCATGTGTTTGTCTCTCTCTCTCTGTATGTATGTTTGGGTGGGTGTTGTTTCGGAGACACCGAGAAGGGCATTCGTCCTCTCATCGCCTCAATCAGTCTTACGTAGTTCACGACTGGCCATTCAAGGCAACTTCCCTCACACTGGATGGTAGGCTTAGGTCACATGCCCACTGTAGGTCGTCTTCTCATACATATGTATATACATTTTCTTATATGCTGTCTCTTCGCCCCCTCCCTAGATATGCGTATACGTGTTTGTATGTATAGATATATAGATATATATACAACCATATATGCCAAGAGCTCTAGATCCGTCTGTATTGTAACATCAAGGGATTTTGACATGAGGAGCAGGAGTAGCGTGGGTGTCTTTTTTTCTTCGCTTGCCCCGGGTCGCTTTCAACTTCAGATTGGGAAAGGACGGTGGTCTTTCTTTCTGACGATCTCGCGGCAACAGTTCAGCACAGTCTCTCCTCAAGGGCTCTCATCCATCATGCTCGAGACAGTAGGTCTCTCTCTCCATGTATATAGATGTACATGCGTCTTCCTATCTCTATGTGTGTATCTAGCTATGTACATACGTGGCGTGCATCGATCTGTGTGTGTGTATGTAGGTGTATGTTATATGTCTGTCTAGAGTAGGTAGACGTATGGATCCACCTATGGGTATGCATGTATATATATAGATATAATTCTGTTGCAGTTCTGACTCTTCTCTATCTTTCGTTCGTATGATTTGGCCTTGGTAAGTATAACCTGTACAAGCTGAGTTATGTATAATCGAAAGGATACATCAAAAGAAACATCTACAGAAGAGGGTGACGGAGATGGGAGATTTCCATCTTTTCCTGTGACACTGACACGTCGACTCCCTTTTTCTAAAAGTATATTTGTTTGGGTAAACTGAAGAAGACGATAGAGAGTACACGTGACTACAGCAGGCTTCTTGTCATTAGTGGCGAGCAGGGTCTTTGCCGCGGACTTATCCTTCTATGGGTGCTAGCTATGGAGGAGAGACAGCCTTGTGAATGTATCTAGGGATCTCTCTTTCTCTCTGTCTGTCTCCATTCATCGGGTTATAAGGCAGGTAGAGAACACTATTCTTGCTTCTTCAGAGATTGTTGCTACTACTATGGTACCGTCCTATTTGTTTGACCGTGATCGATGATGCCTGTCGCTAGAATCAGAAAGAAGCTGTTCTCCTATCAGTGCAGTGTCTTCCTTCGTATTCTCGTTCGCCAGCTTCTTTCTCTTCGGAGGAGACGGAGGATAAAGAGCCTCGTCTGCATGGCAGGAAAGCAATTCATTGCTTCATGAACGTAGCTGATTCCTATCTATCTATATAGATGGTAATAGGTACACGTATATACATATATATGGGTATACACATATATATAGATAGATATATGTATATACAGTATAGAAAGACACGTGTATTCATACATACATACATGAGTATGCGTACCCATATGTGCCTGCGTGCAGATCAGGGGTAGATAGGTAGATAGATAGATAAGCTATTCTGAACGTCAGTCGTCAAGCACCTTCTAGGATATATATACATATAGATGTAGCTGTATTTACTGGGAAGTTTGAAGCCTAGAGACAGTGTGTTTTCGTGGTGCCTTGTGCAGTGGAGACAGCTTTGGCGATGGTTTCTCAGAGAAAAGCTTTAGCGGTTTTTGTTACGGGTATTGTTCCTACACTTCCTTCTCCATTGAGAAAGGTGAACGCGAATTTACTTTTAGCCAAGGGTGCTTGGATCAAGAGAACGCATGCCTTAGAGTGTATGGATGATGAGCATGAGAATCAGGTGAGCTCATACGCTAAGGCGAAAGGAAGCGTAGCTGGATTTCCGGGGCAAGCAATACAGCGTGAGAAAGCCTCTGTACGAAAGTCGGGAGCGATCTCTCATCGTACGTCCTTATCGTTGTGGCCACTAATGGTGTCTCTCATATACTCAACAGTATCTTTATGGCGCAAGTAAATTCAGTTGACAGATGTAGCCAAAGTTTCACTGGATGACTTCAGTCTCGACTGATCAGGATATCGATTCTCCTGACCAGGATATCGATTGTCCTATGACCGGGATTTCGGATGGCCAATGGCCGGGATATCGGTGGTATTAAGGGTGAGATATCGATTGTACTGTATGCGCCGTATCTCGGTTGTCGCATCGCGAAGGATGATCTTTTCCTTGATATGTAAGAGATGTCTTGCCAACGATATCGCACTTCGAATGAAATGCGAGGGACGAAAGGAAGCAAGGGGGGGGAAGAGCGAACGAAGAAGATAGTGGGAAGGATGAGCTTTCTCCAGGTGCACCTTCGTGAGGTGATAGATGGTGACGTATTGAAAGCTATGTCTTTTTTAGTAGAGAAGTAAATTTTCATCATGTGTCGAGAATCATATCATGAGGATCGCCGATTTTCTCTTTCCCCGGAGCTCCATACGTTATGCTGTTTTCGTGCACCTACACACACCTGGCCGGCTACGCTTCGCTCTGTGGCACCCGAGAGCTACTTGCCGATCTATTTCTTCCGCACATTGCCGTAAATAGTAGGCAGCGGTGGGAGTAGGGTAAAGGGATATCCAGGAGAGAGAGAGAGCTGTTGAAGGGGGCCGGTCACTTTCCCGGTGAGGAACCTCGCACTCGTCTTACCAGGGTGTAGTAGGTACCCCTGTCGAAAAAAGCTGAACGGAGGAAAACTGAAACGTTTTCTTCCATGCAACACAGAAATGCGTAAGAGACTGGCATGAAAGATCCCTCCTTCAAAGAGATCGATTCTCCTCGGCGAAGTAAGCGATATGTCTCCCGGTGTAGATTCTCGGCCTTGAAACACACCAACGCCAACTTCGTTTCAGCTGCGGGAGTACGCTCGGATGATCTTTCTTAGTCCGGAGAACGTGTGTGCGTTCTCTTGGGAAGCATAGACATCAGCTATGCTAATGTGGTGTTCTGAATTTTTTTGTGGTGGAGAAACTACATAGTAAGTCGAAAAACTCGAGAGGTCTCACGGGAGGTGGGGATGCCTGGGATTGATGGTCGCCGAGGAAGCGGCAGGGTTCTTACCTTACGACCATCATAGGCTTTTGTTGTCCATTGTGAATGTAGAGTCAAAGTGTTCACCGACGCATGTTTGTTTTATCTATCGCAAGCGCCTCACCCCCCTTAGTGCATGCATTTTTTCTTGAGATGGTAACGTTTAGTGTCGACCACGAGTTTCTTCCCCTCGGAAAACACGACCACCCTCGTGTACCGACGGTATCGGCCCGCATCATTGCCTTCTAGACAGAGGTTCAGCAAAATAAAAGATTATCAGCTCTATCAATAGAAGGTGGACAGACAAAAGTGTTCTGTTCTAATGGGTAGCTCTGACAACGCCATCGGCCCATCTCACATTCCGGGCCAAAAAAGCGTTGTCGAGGACACCCTTTTCTTGTGTTGGCTCTCGTTGTCGGAGTCAAGCGGGGACGCTTGTCAGGAAGTAGAGGGGATGCATTTTCGCTGTTTACTGGTCAGACAAGGGCTCCTACCCGGTGAACATCACTCCGAAGGAGGCACTGCGTCCTGGAGACGTAGAGAGGATGCATTTTCGCTGTTTACTTATCCGACAGGAGCTCGTACCCGGTGAACACCACGCCGATGCAGCAGTTTGATAAAGAGGTGTAGGAAGGAGAGGATGCCATAAAGCGCCCACACGACGAGCAGCACTGACCAATAACTCCGACCCGTGTCCGAGCGTAGCAGCTCGAACGACGCTTGTTACGCACGGGAGGTGGCTCAGGCAGTAGCAATCGCAGTTCTGGCAACAGCAGTTTTCTCACTCGCACTTCGTCTCGGTACGCGTGAGGCTATACTCCCTACTCGTTGGGCGAGAACTAACTTACACGCGGGACATCGGTATCCGCAGATACCATACCGTCCACGTTGCAGTCTCTTCTTCAGCTTACCGATTAGCCTTTGCACTCCTTTGTACCTACTAAGTTGTCGCTCGTCGACTCATACTCCGTATTCGATTGCAGGTTCCCTGAAGCATCCGCCTGCTTGCTTGCTGCGGGAAACCGGCCTTCGCGTTAGCCGCGAGAGATTCTGAGGTAGCTGGTACTTTGAACCAATCTGGCAGGGCACAGGGTTGTTCCGTGGTGAAAGCCAGTATTTCAGAAGTTGCTTGGGACAGCCCCGCGGTAACCACTCTTTGCTGTTTAGGCTCCGCATCGATGGAGCCGAAGAGAACACATCGAAGCCCTAGAACGACGGCAACTTCACCTTCATGCACCCCCTCTGAGGTTGGGATACTTGGCCTTCCTGGGGGATTGCGGGAAGAGCTGTTTTTCTCTGAGCAGCAAGCACCCCTCGGGGAGACCTTCAGGCCCTTTCTCCTTACCGCTTACCACGCAACTAGACATGTTGGGCAAACTATGTCATACGGTGTTTACTTCACTGGCACGTTTCTCTGTAGCCCGGAGAACCTCAGAACGCGTCCCGGTGATGGTTCCTGATTGCCGTTGAGAGGAGATCCCCTTGGTTGTTCTGACGCGCAACATCGTGAAAGGCGTACGGCCTTGCCCTCCTGCCTACACTTGTGATCATGCAAGCTGATGTGTGAGAGTAAACAGTCGGACAATCTCAAGTCTGTTAGAGAGGACGATGGGTGATGCATTGCAAAAGCCATCACGGGCTCGGGACGCCGAGCGCCGACCTCGTCACAACAGCTGTTTGCCAAGGGATTGAAGGGCAGCTTCCAAAAGATTGTTTTGACCCTTGGTACGTCTCATGGTTTGAGTGGTGCCGAGACTAATACTGGAGACAAAACCACCCGAGGCATGTGCCGCGACAGGAACGCAGATTGCTGGAGAGCTACGTATTGACTACAATAAGCTAGTGCGCAGAGAGCGCACGCCAGGTTAAACTGTCGAGGCTCTTGCTTTCTCTACCAGCTTCAGATGTCTGCTGTTGAGTTCACTGAGTCAACATTAGCCCGTATTGCCCGAAGACGTGATAGAAGGACTCCCACATAAACAGGTTGATGACTGAAAGTCTCGTCGCCGTGCAAGATTGGTTTTCACGTTTTCGAGCGATACGGGCTAATGTTGACTGAGTGAACTCAACAGGAGACATCTGATCCTAGTTGCACGGCGATGAGACTTTCACTCAGCCTGTCTACGAGGAATCCTATCGACTCTTCGCGGCGTGAGGTCTGCGGCACAGCCACAAGGCCGTATTAACGTCACGCGCGTGTGGGAACGCGAATCCGGCCTCTGGATCCCGCCTGGCGCTCTCGCTACGCGGGCGTCGAGGTTACCTGGCCGGAAGGTGACAAAGAGCTTGATCTCTCGCCTTCCTTTCCAGACAGTTTCCACCTTTCTGTCACACCTCGTAAGGTGAAAAACATGGAGCAGACACCGACTGCTACACCGTTTCTACTCCCGAATACTCCGACCCAAGTGGAACTGGGCATTTCGCTCCTTGTACTACTCGCTGCACTACCTGCTGAGAGAACAGATAGAATATCTTGCAGGATCATGATCCGACAAGCGACAGTTCACGGCGCGGACAGCCTTTTCGTCCTTCGAGTTTCACTTGCTTCCCGGAGAACGGTGCATGGGAGTGGCATCCAACTGAAAAGAGCGGCGCGTCGTGCCTGACGAAGCGCACGAACGCAACGGCAAAATGTCAGAGGGGCGGGGTGACACACAGACGAAGTAAGTACCGCAGAGGTAGGCAGGTTCGTGAGTAAAGATGGCTTGACGTATTCTCCCCTCTCAACAGCAGCTGGGTCGGAAATATCCGAGACATTTCAGAAGGTGGAGGCTATGCAAGACTCTTACTTCGGAGGCCCCCAGTGCTCCCCAATTGCCTTCCCTACCGCCAACCCTGATGGATTCTTCAGCGTTTGAATACCACCGTGAAACGGACCTGTGTTACAGCGCAGAGCCCCAGTCCTGACTTCCTAGAAGACTACCCGGTGGCGTGGTACCCATCGCGTCGCGTGATACTGCAGGATCCGACAAACTGATTTTACGTTCAACATATATACTTCTTGTAATCGTCATACCGTAGGAAAGACGCTCCCGACGGACCGTACAAACGGAGGGTGGAGGCAGCAAGATCTTGCGGTAGGGAGGTCACTTTCGGGATACCATGCGATGTCTATGAGACTACAAACAGACACTCGTGCCCATCTTTCCGGTGAGAGAATCGTCACTGCCGCATCTAGCTGTATCAGAACACTGAACTAAGTCGCTATTTCAATTTGTCCTTTAGGGCTGCGTCGGCAGCTGTTAACGCGTTCTTGGATAACCGCCTGCATGTGGCTGACTATTTGGCTGTTGGCACGGCGGCGAGGGCTATCACCCTGGTGCCCCGGGGAGCCGGAACACACCGGCCGAACAGGCTGGCGAAAGGGGACCGACCGTACCGGGAATAACGGTCCCGAGCCACCGGCTGGATCTGCTGTCCCTCATGGGCCGTGTTGGTGCACCGGGGTCCCTGCCTCAGCAAGGTGACGTTTCAGCGTCCCTGCGACCGTGGTACTGCCGACCAGAATGACCATAGGCGTAATTTGCCGGTGCTTCCCCGAAGCGAGGCCGAATGTCTGCCGTCGGCTGAGCCAGGCAGGGCCAACACCCACGGCGCAGCCGGAACACTACCCGGCGGCAGTGGCTGCCCTACCCGGTCACGTAGCCGGGACCTACCGGACTAACTGGTGTCGGAACGTTGAACTCCTCGTGTGAACTTGGTGGCAATCCGTGGTGTTAGTCGAAGTTCAAACTGTCGTTTCACAACTTTCATTTGTCAGTCCTAAAGGAATATCGAGACAGGCGCATGTTTAACCCAATCTTGCATTCTTGCCTGTTCAAGGACACTCGTTCACTTCCGTAACACGGGAGGGAGGGCAGCGCTGATCCACCGCCGTGCCGGTGAATCGGGGCGGTTGGTCGCCCGTGCTGTTTCTTTTTCATGATAGTAGTCGCTCGCGAATTGGGACATTGAGGCTCGGAAATTGTGCTTTTCTTTAAAGAGTCTTCTTTGTTTCATACCTGTCTTCAGTGCTGCAATGGACTCTTCCCACACGTGTGAGAAGGGCGTCCGGCCAGCAGTGATGGGTCCCCCCCGTCGGGGACGCACTGCCGGTGAAGGCGCGCCTGTGAAGAGAGTTACGAAGTTGTTGCCTTTTGGGATATTCGTTTTGGTTGTATGCGTGGTAGGTGTCTCTTTTTTCGGAAGTGATGGGACTCACAGGTTGGCAGTGGTGGAGGCAGCGGAGACTGAAGCTCCAGCTGGTGCCGTAGACTACGAAGATGAAGAGCCCGCAAAATATAATTTCGTGGAAGATGACTTTGTTACGGGCGAGACGTTGACGACCGGGAAGCGATCCAGCAGTGCCCGCCGTCACCGTCGTAATATGAGTCTGACGAAGGCTGCTCTTTTCTCCACATCCATTCTAATTATTGGCGCTTTGTTTGCCGTGAACTACTATGGAGTGGACAAACTCGCAAGCATGCTTTTCGGTGCGTCCTCTCCTCCGCCCAAGGAAACCGCACCGACGCCGAAGCCTCCCTCCGTGCTGCCTCCGAAGAGTCTAAAACAGACGAAAGATCGCCGCTTGTACAGGAAAGTTGCGGTGGCCTCGGCGGCGGCCGCCATGTTGCTTGCGGGTGGCCTTATGTACTACAATCAGCTCGATCTTCCTTTCTTGTCCAACCTTCGGGACCTGACCGACTTGACCGGCGGGGTTCCAGCAGCCTTAACTGCCGCGCAGCCGGCTATGGGAATGGCAAAAAGCCTCTTAAGCGACTACGCTTATATTGTGGGGGCACTAGGTGCTCTTGGTCTTGGTGGTGCTGGAGCTCAGTTTGTAGCGCACAAGCGTATGAAGAAGATGAAAGCCGAGGTTGAGCGACTGGAGCGCCAGCGTGACCTTGCTCTCTCAGAGAAAGACGCCTTGAAGGCGCATCTCCGAAAAGTAGAAAACGAACTTCAAGAGGTCAGGTCAGAACTGGCAAAATCCAGGTTCCGCGGTGTTGCGAAGACCGCCTCTGCTGCTGGTTTCCGCGAACGGGTCAAGGCACTTGAGGAGAAACATCAGCAAGCCGTTGAAGAGATTGAAAGGCTCCGAAGGGAAATAGCGGCCAAGGAATCGGAAATTGGGGGATACAGAGCAACAATCGAGAACGTGAAGGGTGCTGTTTCAGCACATGGAGAGGAAGTGGGAGCGTCAAGTGTGATGCCCCTGTCGAGGCAAATTGAGGAGCAGGCTCCGGAAGACGAGGAGTTGATCAACTTCCTCGCATCCTTTGGGGAGGATTCGAACAAAAACTCGGAACCATCTCGGCCCCCTTCACCTGCCGTGGAAGAGTCGCCAGTGGTTCCTCAAGTAGCGCCTCGGCCACTGCACGAGGAAGCGTCCCAGCAGGGTGATGCGGGTTCCCTTTTCGACCTCGAGGATGAAGTGGACGCACTCGAACAGGAGGCTGCCGTGCCTGATGCTCAGGAGCAGCAGCAAGTTCTTGACGGTTTTTCGTATGAGGAGGTGGACCACCCAGCTAACGCTGAAGCACAGGCTCCGAAGTTGGAGGTAGACGACGCCGGGCGTAATGTCAGTCCACCCCCTCCGCACCAGATTCCCTCTCCGTTGGACAAAGAAGACAGTGTAGAGGAGGACGACGCGAGGGGCTACGGGGTGACAGACACGCTTTCCAAACTTACCTTTGACGAAGACTCCGCTACATCCGAGGGTGATGTCCCGCCTCCCCCACCGCTTCCACA
>NW_027157796.1:18219-18774 GCF_002600585.1 Cystoisospora suis
GTGCCGCCTCCCCCACCGCTTCCGTAACAGTGTTAGGAGGCGGCGGCTTCCGACGGGAAATCAGGTGAAGAGAGCTCCGTGCTTTCCACGGCCACTTGAATTCGAGCGAAGGCGCCAGGGGCCGCAGCATCACCTTTTAGGTCCACAGTTATCTACAGTCTTGAAATTTCGAAGTGTCTCCCCGTACGTGAAAGTAGGCAGGCGTTGTACCGAATTGTGAGCAGTGAAATCAGCTCTGCACTATGTGTGAGCGGCGTTGGAGGAGTCCTGTTGGGTGAAGGGGGAATCAATTGAAAGTGTGCCAGGGAGCCTAGACTGGATGCAACCGGAGGGGGCAGTAGATTTAATTCAGTATACCCGTGGAGGTGGCTAATGTGGAGGCGTCTTCGGAGGCCTTCGTGGAACTCTTTAAGACAACTAAAGTTCCTGTTTACAGCTTTTCTTTTTGTCATCAGCGGCGCATCGCCCTGCATTCACGTTGGCAGTGTGCAATGCTCAACGTTGCCATGAGAGAGCATCCGCATTTTCGGGCAGGACGCCCGCTCCCCCCCCTTC
>NW_027157796.1:19062-19579 GCF_002600585.1 Cystoisospora suis
GCCCCTTAACAGATGCAGAAGATTTAGCAGTAGGCGAGGAACACGTAGCTCCCGGGTTGCTCAGTACATCCCTGTCATCGGAGGAGGGGCGTGTCCGGGCGAAGTCACTGGCTTCTGGCGACCGAATCATTCGTTTAGTGCTTCGGCGAATAGCCGGCGTACCAGCGCAAGTCGTGATTTTCTTTAGCCTGTTGGGAGTAAAATGAGGCTCCGCGCAGTGCGGACATAACGAAAAGTAGCTGGTGAGACGGTTAGGATTTCGAACGGATTTGTCAACTGAACAGGACCTGACAGCCACAGCTGCGTCAGTGGTGTGGGCCTACTCCGACGTGCGTGCTATTGTCAAAAATGTGCGTGCCACCTTGAAGGCTCAATGGGCATGAGCAGCCAGGTCTCGGGGAATGGGTCTGGGGGCGGCGGTGGCACAATGCTGCAAGAGACACACAAGACGTCTGCTTTAGCGATCCCGCTCAGCGGTGGTGATGGCAGCTCGCTTCAGGAATCATGGCAGTCGGGA
>NW_027157796.1:19610-20018 GCF_002600585.1 Cystoisospora suis
GGGAGGTGTGGCGGGTATGGGCGAGATACTGGTGCCCGGAAAGGCGCAGCGACCACACAGGGCAATAAAGACTGGGGCCTTTGTAACAGGGGCCTTTTCCGTTGCTGTAGGCGTCATTTGTTTGGCGTGCGTCTCCACTTGGAGCTTAGCGTTAGGTCTTTTCTACCTGGTCGGTGGTGCGGTATCCACAGTCTTCGGGTACTGTGGTGCCAGAATTCGTTCGACGTACATCCTCGGTGCCTACGTTCTTGTGCTTTGTGCGGTGCTGTCCGCCCTTCCCGTCGCCATGGTGTACAACACTCACCTCGCTATACAGTCGTTCAGGGCTATACGTCACGTGTATTTCGACGAAGCGTCAAAAGTGTCACCAGACAGTTCTCCAGGGCTGGCATTGCAGCGCCGCTACGA
>NW_027157797.1:0-227 GCF_002600585.1 Cystoisospora suis
AGTCCCAAGGTATCATAGAGCCCAGCACATCACCGTGGTCCAGTGGCGTCGTGCTGGTTCAAAAGAAAGACGGGTCCTGGAGATTTTGTGTTGATTATGGCAAGCTGAACAAGGTAACGGTGAAAGACGTGTACCCACTTCCGAGAGTGGACGATCTCCTCAGCGCTTTACAAGGCGCAACATGTTTCAGCACACTCGACATGGCGGCCGGGTACTGGCAGATACCC
>NW_027157798.1:0-24825 GCF_002600585.1 Cystoisospora suis
GGGGATAAGAGGAGGAGAGGGGGAGGGGGGGGTATAAGGGTTGATTCCACTTGATAATGACCACAGACGTGGACAAAGCCATTCCCATTGAATTTCAAGTAAGAATGAAACGAAAACTGCCCTGGTTCTCTTCTTCACCAAAGAAGAGCTTCGAGAAAACTCCAATATATGTCCCACTGCTTTGTTTCTTTCCATCAAGTCTAGCCAAAAAAAGGAAGTGAAAGATTCCCTACTGAAGACTGCGATAAATAAAAAGGAGACTGACGACAAAAGAACATCCCAGGAAAAGCTCCAAGAAAGAAGACGGCAAGGGGGGAAAAAGGAACTGTTAAGCGAAAAATAAGTCAAAAAAAGGAGGACCATTGTCTCCTCGCAGTGCGTACACGGAGTGAAGTTCGAGTGTACATACACCGCACGGCTGCGCACTGAGATTGGTTGTAGGAAAGGGAATAAGAGAGACGTAGGACAGAACTCTTTCTTTGAAGTAAGGTGAGAACATACTTGTCTCATGAGGTGTCACGGCAGTCAATAGAGGAGAAAGAAGAAGGTTTTCTCCCTCATGGCGTTCAACACCCAGTTGGAATGAAATGACTCGAAATCTCTCACAGAAAAGGCTATTTCTTCATGTTCCAAGGATGATGCGCGACGGGATAAGAAAACCAGCCATGTTCTGCCTTATACCTAAAACACAGTCCCTTCAGGATCGCCAGGAAATCAGACTGTGGAGAGAAGGATGGAGAGACGCCATGAGGACTATACGTATGTATAGGTAGACCCTTTTTTTTCCCTCGTAAAAAAGAAAGATTTGGTAGACAATGCACTCAGTTCGCCATGACAGGACATTCCCCTGCTACTCTTCTTCTCTGCGCCAAGAGAATATGAAAGAACACCATCCCCCGGCGTGTGTTTCGGTTTATACACCTTCCCTTCACCTATTGATATGATTCCCTCTTCTGACCTCACTACGGCCTGAATAGCATTGAGAAGAGAGCGAGATAGCTGCTCGCGTCGGAGGAAAAAGGGCGTAGAAACATCGCAAGCCTTTCTCTCTCTTGCTGATGAGTCTTCTTTCTACGCCCATACATGCCTCCTCCATGAGTCTTTCCCTCTGATTTTGTCCGTATTTGCATGCAGTTATGCGGATCTTTTCTGCAGCCGCAACAGCCCATCCGATGATTGAGAAGCAAAACCGTCCCTGCGGTATGATACAGCATCCATTTCTACATATCTTATTGGTACGTCTTTGTTATACTTAGTCTACACACATGTATACATATGTACAGACAGAGTTGAAGCCTGTGTATGCCTTCTTGAATAGGCCAAGACGATCAATCACACCTCCCTAAGACTTCTCTATACACCCCAGCCCATACACCACTTCATCTTCGTTCAGCGAAATCACCACAAAAACGAAGGCTTTTCCCCCTCTCTCTCTCTCGCTTTTCCTCTTCAAACGTCGAAAGAACAGGAAGTCGCGGAGCGCATCAGTCTCTGAAGCTGTACCTACTATCGACTTGTGTAAGGGTGAGATATCAACAACCCTCACCATACGCTCCCTGAGAAGGATAAGAAGGGGGAAGCGGATTTCCATTCTTTCTTTGTTGCGGAGGTCTCTCTTTGCTTGTTAACCAGTACTTCACTTCGAATAGGGTACATGCAGCATATCATCGTATCTTTGCGAAGGAAAGTATCAGCAGAATTCCTATCTCAACCTCTCTTTTCCTGCTCTCTCCTCCCTGTTTTTTCTCTCCCTTTCCTTCTCTTTCTTGAATTCTCCGTCACTCGAGATGCCTCGCCGTCGTCGTCATCATCCATCCCTCAGACATCCCTTGTATACACGCACTTACCTTCCACTCGATTTCCACACATACAGCTTCCCTTCTAAAAAAGACCATTGGCCAAGATTCTCGGGTGCTCCCCCACATCTTCTATTGACGCATCGTCTATTAACGCCGGGCAAGAGACATTATCACAAGGCCGGGTCTCTGTTGTCTTGGCTTTCTTCAAGGCACGAAAAGTTCACAGGTGGCAAACCAAGAAAGACAGAGATTTGCACTATCCCCTTTTCTTTGATGTGCGTGACCAAAGGCTTCTCGTTGACAAAAAGAAGAATTTTACCAAGAATTTTTTCCTTCCATCATGCTCGTCATCGCATCTCTCCTGCCCACATCGACAGACGAGGGCGTGCTGGTATGATCGCCAGGATAGTGGAGATGCCTAGGATACTGAAAGTGAGGTGCAACATAACATTGGCTATGCTGTTGAGGCGATAAATAGTGAGAAGCCGAAGATGGGGGAGGGAAGACAGATGGAAAGCATTCGATATAGGGCAGAGTGGCTGTCCTTCCGAAAATCCTTTCCATCTCTCGACGTGCTTCAACGGCTTTCCGCCTAGCGGCTCTTCCATATCTTTTCAAAGAAAAACTTTTCTTCTGCACTTTACCATTGACTCGCATGTTTGCTGCCCACGCTTGATTCGTTACATCAAAATACACTCCTCGGACAGCTCCACATTCACTTGGTGGCTTGTAACGATCCCGCGCTTCATACGGTGTACATAGACCTTCCCTATGCCCCTCGCTGTATGACAGGAGAGATGATTGACTTGGTGAAGAGATAGTAGGGGGCGAAGCGGAGGATGAGAATGATGACGAGGGAAGAATGAAGACCTGTTGGTCTCTTTGTTTATTAAGCTTATCATGAGATACAATCCTTTTTCCAGCAAATGACGTTGTACTCCTCAACGGCGAAGAGAAAGAACAAGAAGAGAATGACGGTGTATCAAGATCTCCTCTTTCTTCACACAGCACAGCGTTAGAGATATCTATCATTTTGAAAGAAGACACCCCATGACTTCCGTCTCTATTCTTCATCGTTTTCGCTCCTGTACAGAAATCCTGATTCCTGTCATTTTTCTGAAGATGATCTGAGCTGCGCCCCTCAAAGACAAGCGAAGATTCTGATCTCTGTTGACCCAGTGCCTTTCCACTAGATGAGGAAATTAAACGAAAGAAAGAAGAGGAGGAAGATAACGAAGGAGATATCTCACCCAGGTATCCCTTCTCATCGTCACCTTCTTCTTCCTCCTCAACTTCTTGAATTTGGACTCGTTGATCGGCCTTGCTAGGGCGTCTTTCAAAATGAGCTCGACACCTGTCCATCTCCGTACTTGCTGTAGTACGAAGAGAGTTTAGGTTATGGTGCCACTCCCCTTCGCCGTTCTTCTTGTTCTTTCTGAACGATGACAAGCACGCATAGACTTCTGTATGTGAATCGTGGCTTCTATTCGTTTTCTCCTCTGAATGACACGTCTCTAGACTCTCCTTAGAGAGACACCGAGGACTGTTATTGTTTGTTACACATGAAGACAACGGCAGAGAGAGGGAATCCCTAAGTTGAGAAAGAAACGAAGACGAGGGGGAAGATGAAGATGATCTGATAGTCTCGAGATGACCGCTCCTCGATGATAACCTTGGATTGACTGAAGAACCAGAGAGAGACGACGAAGACGCCACGCGGCATGAAAGGGATCGATTCTCTTCTTGAGGTGAACTTCTGTCCAAGCTTGTCCTCTCATCGTCTTCAGTCCCACTGGTATCTTTGACGGGCAGTTTCTTATCATTCTTGAGACATGAGGTGTCAGCAGACGAAGCTAGACTCTGATAGAGGAAAACCAGTTCTTCGGGAGCTAGCTGATTTGCTGCATGCCCAAGCTTTCGAATGATAGACCTATACATATGGGGACGACTGCCACTATCAAGAGAAGAACGGAGTGAAGTAGTAGGTGCAGAGCAGTTCTCGTCGACAGAAGAAATCTGAGAGGCGACGGGTGGCGGTGATGCCGTTGAAGAGGATGATGCTGTAGGAAGTGAAGCGTCATTCTCACTATCGATTATCTTCTCTCCTTCAGGTGGATCGATATCTCTTTTCTCCTCATCTCCATCAAGGGTCTTGTTGTTTGAGTGATCGGTATCCAGATCTACCCCTATGTCGTCTTCTGCCTTTGCACGATGGTCGATCGAATCATCCAGCTGTTCGGGAGGCCATTCGACGATGTGGGGTGTACGGACACCTGATGATGGCGATCGTCGTCGTTGTCCGTCATCTCCTGCTTCTCTTTCTCTTCTTTCTTCATTTTGTTCCAAGCTCAGTGGCGATGGTACTGGATGTGTTGACGAAGACTGAAGGAAAGAAGATAAAGCTCTCCCCTCCCTCAGAAGTTTCGAAACGGCTTCAAAAATCTTTTCTAGACGACTTTCTTCCTTTTCACCCTCCCCTTCTCCTCTTTCACCTAGTTCCTCCCTATCATCATTATCATCTCTCATTCGTTTTCTTTCTCTCAAGCCTTCCTCAGACTCTTCAGTCTTCGTTGCCGTAGATGCCATTGAAGAGATCGACGTTTGTCGCCCCCTCTTGGTGACTCCACCTAGCAGAGATGCCCCCGGTACACCCTCGTCATTCTGATTTGCAGTTATCACCTTCAAGTCATTTTTCAACGGGTCTAAAGAATGTGCAACTTCTCTTTCTTCTTTCTCTTCGTTTTGATCACTTTCTTTGAATGAACAAAATCCCGATGACGAGACCTCAAGAGATCTTGGGATAGCTCCCAAAGAGCATTTCTCACTCTCTTTGACGTTCTGAAGATCGGCAAGATTTCTTTTCTTCCCTACATCAAACTCATCGCTCTTCAAACGTTTGGCACAGGAGAAGTTCTCTTTCTCTTCTTCGTTCTTCTTTCCTCTTTCCATGCGGAGGTCTGCTCCCTCCTCCGTACGGACTCGATGTAGACCAATCCTCTCACTGATAGAAGAAGCAACATGACTCATGAGAAGACTCTCAGACGACGAGGGATCTGATTTTGACGACGAAAGAACGAGCGACGTATCCGTAATTAAACCGTTTCCTGGTGTTCTTCTCATTCTCTCTTCAGCATCTCTGTAGATCCGGGAGGCGTCCATGAAAGTCGAGGAGAGAAGGCGTGTGGAAGACGGGGCCTGTTGAGCGTCAGATAGCCTTGCTGCAATTGCGGCTCTTTCCATCGTACTTTGTAAGTTGATACTCTTTACAAGATCTCTGTGCGTAACAGAAGAACAACCATCCCAGTGAGAGGGTGTATGTACAGCTCGCTTTCGACAATCTTCTTCTTGGAGAGGTTGACAAGGTTGGACCTGTTTTGACGTCTGGAAAGAAGAGGTTTCTCTTGAGAAGACCTCTCCTGCCAGCACCTTTCTATACCCGTCCAAGCGACACGCCAAGTCACCATCTGGATTCTCCGGCCTCCTACGACTACTCTTACATCTCCCTTCTTTTTCTTTTTCTCTGGCTCTCTCTTGTTTTCTTTCCTCGTTTTTATCTTGATCTTTCACATGCTTCCGCGAATTCCCCCGTGTGCCTCCTTCCTTCACTACACCTAGACGGTTCGCCTGATCTCGATCATTCCCGTCATCTTGTCTCAGCTGTCTGTCTTCTTCAAGCACGGGTTCTCTCGATTTCTCTCGCCTATCTTCTTTCTCCTTCACTGGAGAGCATACGAACCCTTCCTTCTTGTTGTGTTTCATTATCTGTGAAAAGGACGGCGAATCTTTTCTACCTTCATCGACTTCACTCATAGACACAGAAGCTAGTCTTCTCTTCTTCCTTTCCCCCGTCTTTCTTTCTTGCAAGCGAAGAAGTTGCCGGAGTATAGAGCCCAGCTGCTTCAAAAGTTCGACTTCTTCTTCTTCCTCATCTTCTGAAGGGTCCCTACCTATCCTTTGTTTGCCTCTCTGTACTGTAGGGCTGCCACGAGACGGCCAGGAACGAGCCGAAGGAGGAGGTAAAGAAGAAGAAAAAATTGCTGTCGCTTTCATGTCTTTACCAAGATGGTAGGAAGATACTAATCTAATGCTATGATGAAGATGAAGAAGATGTTTATCTTCCTCTATTCGAACATAACGTGTGAGCAGCCTCTTCATGCTGTTGCTCAGATCTAAGCTTTCTTTCTTCTCTTCTTCTTGTCCCAGTTCTTCGTCTCTAATACAACGTCTCCTCGTACTGCTACCGAGATTCACGGAAAGACTGTGACTGGCATCTTGATCTGTCCTTATTGCAGCTGAATTTCTATCATTGATATCTTTGTCATTTCCTTCCTTCTCTCCCTTTGAGTCGTCTTCTCCCTTGGCATGCGAAGTATCTCCCCGAGTGTCTCCTACCTTCCTAAAATCGACGCTTTCTTGGAGCAGCCTAATCCCGTTCCGGACACCTCCTCCTTTTCCTTCTCTCTTTCTTTCATCCTCCACATCCTGGGTCGACTCATGAGAGTCTTCTCTGTGGTTTTCAGCTGTATGTCTGTCACTCTCGATTGAGAGAAATTCTTCAACAGAATCCTCTTTATGACACTCCGGGGAGACAGATACAGTTCTTTCTTCTCTTCTTTCTGTGAAGTCTGCCAGGTGTTTCTCACGGTCATCGTGGTCTTTTTCTCGATAGAAGAGAGGGTCCTCATTCCTCTTTTCTCCAAGAAGAGAGAGAAGCAATTCTTCCGAGTTACTCCTGTCTTCTGAAGGTGCCGTAGGGCACATGACAGCCGAGGAGAGAAGAGAAGACGCGACGGCTTCGATGACACTTGGAGACGAGCACAAGGAGGACGAGGAGGAGGAAGATGGAGATGAAGAGTCTGAAGGAGGAGAAGACGTCGTTGTAGCTACCGAGAGGAGAGATGATGGAGAAAGAGAAGTTGTGGAAGAGGACGTTTTCTGATAGAAACGATGATATGAAAGAGAAGAAAGCTGAGGAACATTTGAAGAAGTAGAGACAGACGACGGCGAGTTGTCGGGTGCTGTTGAACGTCCTTCTTCACTTTCTTCTGCTGACGTGATTTCTTGAGATAACTGTACCCACTTGACATCGTGGAAATCATTCTTTCCTGGGGACAGGCTTCCATCCACTTCTTCAGCATTCTTTTCTCCTTCTTCCTTTCTACTGTCTGAAGACTCCGGAGACAGTCGGGAACAAGACAGAGGCACCACACCAGGGGAGATGAGGTCATTTGGAGGCCTGTAGAGTTCCCCATCATGATGCCCTGGTTGACATCTCTCTATAGCAGATGAAGGATTCTCGCACTTGTCTCGCTCCTCTCTGTCAGAATGTGAAGTTTCTGCTGTATTTATGTCTGCTCCGCCCCCTCCTGTCCCTTGTGTTTCCATTTGGCTGGGTGACTCACGCGTCGTCGTCGTAGTAGTAGTAGTCCTGCTACCCTTACCGCTAAATACATCTCTCTGTTGTTTGTCTCCTAGTTTCTCCTCCCCCGTCTCAGCGCTTCCACTTTGGAGGAGCTTCTGGTTAAAATCTTTTTCACTCACTCCCACTGTGCTACTGTCTCCTTTCACAGAACAAAAGTTTCTCCGCCCCTCATCCTTGCCTGTGTCGCTTTCAGTGGTAGGAGCGAAACCCCTGGAGTCTGACGAGACTTCATTTTGTCTCTGTGCTGATTCTCCACTGTCAGTTGTATGGGCAGTAAGGCAATGAGGCCGAAAGCAGGAGACAGCCTCTGCTACGGATGAGGAAAAAGTTGGGCCTTGCCCCAGACTGCTGGGCAATTCAGCGGAAAGCTTTCGATGGAGACGGCAAGACGGCTCGTCACCCTTTTCCACTTGAGAAAGCTTCGCTTCTGGTTGTCGTACACAGCAGTGGCTCGGGGCCGTTCCCGGAGCCGATGTTGAAGCAAGATGATCATCTTGTTTGAGACTGGCCGGACATCGCACACCCGCTGCAGGAAAGGATGGTGCCTGCTGAGACTGGGCGAGTATTGCAGAGTGGGTGGGGGAAGAGGAAGAGACACAGCGAGTATTGGGGACGACAGGACCAGCCCGTTCCACGACACGAGTGCTCCTTCCACGACCCGTGTGTCGAACAAGATTGCGAGCTGCTGAGGCGGTCGGATCCCATGACACTAGTTGTAAAACCAACTGAGATTCTCGTGTATCTCCGGCTGACATCATGTCGGGCTGCTCTTGACTAGGAAGTCTCAAGCAACCCGGAGAGTCCGGCTGTTGTTTACACGGGAAAGACATCTCCGCGCATTATCCTCTCCTCAAAAAGGATTCAAGAGTGCAACTCAACCTCATGGACTTCATGAACATGCATGGAAAGAACTCGAACAGATGACGGCCGAACCTCTTTCCAAGTCTTTCAAACGAAGAGCTGCCCTCTGGACGTATACCTGATCCCGGTAATGCAGTCCCTTACAAATGCGGGGGCTTGCGCGAGTGGGAGGCCAACAGGAGGCGGGGCGCATTTTAGAATCGATCGTCAGTTATAGCTGGATGATTAAGGTTCACTGAAGGCAAAATTTGTAAGAATTGCGTTGCACATTCAAATCACTGCAGCAGCAGTCCGGGAGCGTACGGGGAAGGGAGGCTCTTGTGGCTCGGGTGCTCAGACACACACACACACGTCTCCCTCGCCCCGCGAAACCGTGCACTCTCGTAAGTCGAGTAGGGACCGAGCCACCCCGGCTCGTCTGTGGGAGCCAGCGCCAAGAAGAGGTGTGACTACAGTAAAAGAGAATAGTACCTAAGTCGGGGATCTTCACAAATTGACACAGCTATATGCTCCCGGGCAGCGGGGGATGATGCACGGAAACCCGGCGGCAACATACGCTGACCGGGCACGTACGTGGAAAGCGTTGCGTCTCTCTCGTTACACTCGCGACATCATGGTTTTTACACGAACGATTTGAGGAACTCGTGAACGCGTTTCTCCGAAAATCCCCTCTTTTTTTCTCTCCGAGATGTACACACACTGAGACGTGTTGCCACCGCCCCAGTCGCCGACGCCAGAGCAGTGTGCACACAGTGCAGTTGGCGTCTCGTGCACTGGGTGGAATGCGGGCCTCTTCCGTTGGTCGTCCGACAGCCTACTCACACAGCTTTCACATGAAAGTCCCACAGGGGAATATGCCTCTGAAACGAACAGAAGACATCAAAAAAAGTACTGGTGACGCCCCCGCAGAAGAAAAATGCGAGAAAGTACACTTTCCACCATCCGGTGTGCCGGTCGCCTCCTTGCATGCCCGCCCGGGGGCCGAAGACTGTCAAGTTAACGCGTTGACAGGCTAATCGCCAGCGCTTCCCTTCCTGGGTGGCCTTCCTCTCTGATACGTGACTCCCACGAAGCGCGCGGAGACATAGTAACTCCATAGTCAAAAGCCTAATGGGAGAAAAGGCAGGCTTTGAATTGAAGTCCAAACGAAAACATAGAGCTCCTTGCTAGCAATCTTCGCGTTCAAACCCGGTGTACTTCCAAGCAGCACCACTATCCAGACCGGTGGTTTTCCGGAGGTAGTGAACAGGGGCGACCTTCTCGCAGTCTGTCCGCAGAAACAGCCGCTTCCGAAGTCCTTCGAGAGTGTCTGCCCGTCCCAAGAAACACTCCCAGCTTTTTCTACTTGTTTGGATGAAACCAGCAAAGATAGGTTGCGAAAGAACGTGCTTCCCGTCGCCCGCACCCCGTTTGGCACACCGCCACAGCCCACCCACCTCCTGCTGGTCGATCTTCCGCTGACCGGAGACCACTCGGCACAGTACCTCAAAAAACAGTTTCCTTTTTTCTTTCGAGTGCCCACTACAAAACAAGACGTCTTTTTTCTTCGACGACTCCTATTGACGGGAATTGAAGGTATCAGCCCCCGGACTCGGGAGCCCGCAGCACTCGTTGGTCACTGTACTCCGACTGAATGGAACGGGAGACTCGACCGCCCGCCCCCGGGACGCCTAATTTTCTTGACCAGTTCAGATAAAGGCCGCCGCCGCCACGCAGCATATATACCCAAATTACCAAAAAAGACCGTGTGCCGGAGAAAATTCAGCATATGAATCGGCAGGACGCCGGTGGCGAGAATAAGGCTAGCGCAACCAGTCCACTCTCGGCGGCGGCCATTGAAAGAGAAAAGCTAGTGAGCGCCAGCCGCCGCCCCGCCTGAGAGCCCGGAGATCGCCGTCCCGCAGTAGCTGGCAGGCGACTCCTCCTTCCGGCCAGCCGTCGGCCTTGTCATTGGCTAGCTGCGAGCAGCAGCATATCGCGACTACGGGGCGGTTGAGCTGGTCATAAGCACTTGGGGGGGGGACCTCATTGGCCCGTCCCATGTGTAAAGGCCACAGCTAGCTCTGTGTCCAGAGTGGTCCGTATGTACGCCATCGGTCGCTGCCCTTTCCCTTCAGCGTGACTGGACGTCCTGCCGGCGAATAATATGACAAGGTCGCTGCCAGGACCGTATCTTTTTTTTAGTAGATCAGATCTGCGCGCACTGGGCTCCGGTGGGAGACAGGACTCATCTGTAGGCGGGTTTCCACCCCGTACACCTCCCCCGTTTGCTGATGCACACCCGGCAGCCACCGCAAGTCTGTGTTGGGAAGCTCCTGGCTGTCAGACACACAACCTGGGTCAAAGATAAGAGGGCACTGAGCAACGTGAATAAAAAGCAGGAAGAAGCAAGACACACCTTTGTCGGGCGAGGGAGCTACTGAAGTGAATGTCCCGGTCACGGGATAGCCCTTCCCGGCCACAGTTAATTTTGTAGGGAGGCAGTAACGAAGAACGCACTAGCTGCTAAACAAAAAGGCTTTCGCTCCGCAACTCACCATGTTGCCCTGGGCTGATGGAACACGAAAGCACTGTTAGATCCTTCCCAACTGGTCAGTCCCAAGAGACTTCTGGTCCTGCGCGACGTACGTTGGGAAACGCCTGTGACCGTGCTTCTGTAAATTCGAGGTGCGCCCGCACACCTACAGGTGTAACTGAGCCAATCAGACCTTTCGCCCGCAGCAAAGGTAGACGGAATTTCCGTGAAGCTGGCCCAGACGTGGCCGCACCCGAGAACGAAGGGAAGCAACTCCGGCGAAAGCGGCAAGTAGCACCCACGAAGAACCGAAGTGTGTCGTCCCCGATCCCTGACCACCATACGAGCTGTCCGGCCGAGAAAGGTGACTGGCTGCTGAACCGCTAGTAATCTCAAGTTTAGTGAGAAATCACCTGCAGCTAACAGCTGGACACTACGACGCCGAAATGGTGAGTCACCTCGAAAAAAACCCGTGTTCCTTACCCTTGACATACAAATGACCGGAAAATGGAATGGGAAGCTAGCTGCCGCCAAACAAGACAAGTTAGTGTCATGAGGCCTAGGTAGTTTTGTCATTCCTGATTCATCAAGGGGATTGCCACAACAACGGATGACGGAAACAAAAGGTTTCCTCACTCCAGAAGTTTACTCATGCCTTTGGTGGACTGAATGAATCTCAAATCCGTACGAAACAGTGATATCTCACCAATGAAAAAGCCATTTCACGGGTGAGATCGGGCACACCGAACCGATCTAGTGTCTTTGAAGCTCTACATGTGGCTGAGCTGGTCAGAAATCCGTGGTTTAATGGCGACAGTTAGATAACCTGTGTGTCCCCTCATTGGAAGGGGGTAGTGAGTGGACTCGAAGTCAAGAAAAGGCTCTCTCAACTGATGCCAGGGCGGCGCGTCTTGCTTATCAGAATCCCCTTCCCCAATACTCCTTGGACGTTTCATTCCGTTTGACAACTCAGAGGAGCGGAGTGAACCATTTTTCACGCCTCTTTTCTCCTCTTGTTGTTTTGACCTATGGTCGCTTTTGTGTTCCGGTACTGAGCACTCGTTTTCTGCGTCCCTTTGCCCAACTGCTGCACCTGTTATCTTCGTGAATGAAGAGCATAGCTGTGACGCGTGTTCCTGCGGCAGAGGTTGCCGTAACAGATGACTCAGTAACACGGGAAAAGTAGCTAAGTTTCCTGAAGTATCGCTTGCCTTACTGTCAGTATTCTTGCTGTTGTCAGATCTCTCAGTCCGGCTTTCCGCAGCCCTTCCACCCAGTCGGTTGTCATTCTTCCCTTTACGGCTCGCTCGGCCAGGTGCAGATTGCAGCTCCACAGCTCCTTTCTCAGAGCCACCGCCTTCTAAGTGACTATGTTGACTTAGACACCCTTGAGGCTGCTCACCGACTGTTGAGACAGATTCACCGTTGTCCGAAGTAGACAGGGACTTCATCTGCGTCTTTGTTCTCTCGCCACCTTCGGTGGCAAGGTCTTCACTCCGACAATGTTTCTTCTTGCGGTTAGGTGAAAAAGAGCTATCAGATTCCTTCTTGTTCTCTGGGAGAAAAGGTTTTTGGAAAAAAGGGACGCGAAGCGTTGGCTTCGTCGTCCACACACCCCACGGCTTCCGGAAAATTTCGAATGTGCGGACATCTGCAGATTCAAGCAAAGTGGGAGAGACAACAGTGGGATCAACACAAACATATTATACGGCAGAACTAGGGAGGGCGTACTCCGATAGGGGCTACAAAGGACAGTATCTGCTCAAGAAAGACAAGAAACGAAACAAATATCAGTAACATGGAAATGAGCCGTTCTGCACTGCTCCTCTGGGCCTTTATGAGAAACGACTAGCTGTGTCCGCTACAGCACTAGATTGATTTCATACAAACGAGCCGTCCCTGTCCTCTATCGTCTTTCTTCCGCCATGCTTAAGAAAGGACAACCTTTACGAAACCTCACGCGCCTCTCTTTATCTCAGAGGAATGCAGAGAGCCGGCACAGGAAAGCACTCGCTCTAATAGACAACCAACCCTGACAGGAGTGAAGTCACTTCTCCTAGAAAGGAAATCTTCCTGTATCCCTAGTCGGCTCGCGCGGTGTGCTTGGGACTCACAGATACATGAAAACTTCGTATAAACCGGATCGCCAGCTCTCAACTCACCCCTATACTTTCTTGCATGTAAAACTTCACAGACCCTCTGGACTTGTTCGACACAGGGCGAGAAGTTCACAAACCGGCCATTTTCCTGAACAGAGAAGACATACCACGAACATATCTACGCTTCCCCGGTCGATGTTTCTTAAATAGAACGCACCACTTACACAGTCTCCAACGTAGCGCACACGTAGGAAAGTTCAGCATATACGCCCTGTGCATCTACCCGTACATGTATACATACAGAGGAGGCTCAATAGTAATTGGTCGACGTCTCCGTCTGCATCATTTGTTTGAGGCTTCATTGTGGGTGTCGTAAATCAGGAGACGGGGCTGGCTCGAAGAGCAGCTAGCAAGGTGACAAGATGCTGCCCTCATCTATCATTTTTCAGTTTCTCCTTTTACTAGCGAAACAGTTTCTAAACAGGGTCCGTACTCTCTGGAGGACCAGCGACGGAGAGGAAACGGTTAAAAAGAGTACTGAAAGATGTGGAGGACAGCAAAAGAAATTTCTCATGACGCAGAGAGAACAGATACGCTTTTCCGAGGACATGACGTATTTGCGGCGCTTGGCCGATGCTTGCACGCATATACGTGCGGTATAAGTGAGTAACGCGTGCGTGTGTATGTATGTACGCACCTATGTATGTATCTGCCTAGGCATATACCCGTCACTAAATATGACTACCCGAATGCGTGTAGCTAATCTACCTACACAGTAGCTCCTGGAGAAGCCCCCAGAGAAGAGAAGGAATGAAAGAAAGAGAGAAGCAGAACTGCTGTTCATATACCTAACCAGACGCGAGGTTGGCAGCTCTACGTTGAATACCGGCGGCAAGGACATCCTCTCAGGACCGACAAAGCGAGTGTCTACGTGTCATAAGAAGGCCCCACACCTCCACACAAGATAAGCAGCCATCTGCCGTCAGTCTTAAATGCCGTGTCACCTACTTTAAGAGCTGCATCGACATGATCGATGGCTAGCCAAGGTGAAGGAACATCAAGAAAAACTCCATCAATCGATCCAGGACACGGAAGCTTCTCATCAGTATCGTAGGTCTCTTCGTTCCTTTCTTTCTCCCCGTCGGCTTTCCTCCGTTCTTCTTTTCCTTCTTGTTCCTCTTTCATATGCCTCTTCTCTCCGCTCCTTTCGCCCTCTTTCTCAAAATTTTCACATCCATTCTCTCCGGTCCCTTCGGTAACAGCCTTTCCTTCACTTTCTCCTGCATTTGTGCAGCCGCTACCACCACACGACCCGTTAATCTCCATCATCTTCTTTGCTTTCTCTGCCTCTCTCCCGTTCGGTTCCTTGGTATCCTCGCCATGCTCACGAGAAAGAGTATGATCAGAAGAATCAGAAGAAGAGCCTACTCCGTCTTTATCATTGCAGAGACGTTGTCTTCGGAATACAAACCCATGCGCACATACATCTCGGTGGAAGCACGTGATGATCGAGGACACTCCTAGGCGTTCAAAATCCAACCTACACAATCATACGGCAGCAACGAAAGAACGGGAAAGGGAAACCTTATCAAAAAAGAGACACGTTATCACACGCACGCGGTTATACTTTAGATCGCAGCACATGATTCTTCGCGGTGAACTTGACAACTTACTCCGCTTGAAGTTTCCTTTGCAGGTGAAATTCAAAGGTAAAGACATGTCCCGTCGCCTCGACTGCTTGAGCTAAATGAAAGGAAAGAGACCCTGAGCCAGTACCTGAGTGTATGAGAAGAGAAGAAAGTACACAAAAACAGCGCCGAGTCCTCTTCTGTCAGTTACAAACATAGAGACAATTCACTCATTATAGACTTACACACCCATCCTTCAACATGCAAAAGAAGAAACAGAGATGTAAGTAGTCAGAGGTAGAGATACGCCGGTCAACACGGAAGCGAGTACGAGAGGAATGTAGACTCCTTTCCGATAGATTCATTTGGCGGGAAACACGAGCGTTTTCATGGGGCTTCCGCAATATAGACGGAGCTAGCACGATCGCTAGACAGATACATACGTACATAGAAAGATACATACATAGATTCATAGACACATACGTAGGGAGACGCGGATATACAAGCAGACACGCATATGAACTGACATAGAGAAATAGACAAACAGCTACTACCTGTCTACCACATACCGACACTCCGATGAAAAAACAGGTGTATCTGGATTTCTCCTGAAGACTGAAGAATCTCCACTACCAGGGGCGTCAAGAAAGAATGACGTAAAGAAACAAGGTGAAGACAGACGAATCTCTCCTCGAAATAATCACGCCCTCCGGGGAGTCACCTGGCTGCGAAGGGCCAAATCATCGAAACTGATGAGAAGACAACAAACGATTCAGGTATATGGATCAGGTTCCTACAGCTAACACAGTGCGGACACAGTACTATCTATCTATCTATCTATCTATCATGAGACTTGTTTGTTGCCGTTTCCATGCACAAAGGAAATCGGCGGTCTTACTCGAGTGCATGCTTCTGGGTTGTTGCACGTTAGGATACAGCCCTCTCCGTTTTCTCTATTGTTAACGACTCTACTTAGCGAATTCAGAAGCAATCCAAGGAAAAAAGATATGGGAGAAAAAACACGGAGATAAGCAGAAAAGCAGTGAGAACGGTGAGAGCATACCTGCCTCGCATATCTTCTTTCCTGGTCCAATATCGAGAAGACTTAGCGTTGCTGAGATATCTGCGTGGTACTTACGTTCATCAAAGAAAGCAAGAGAAGAAGACGAGGAAATTGCATGCTCAATCGATACACATAGTCTACGTACAATATAGGCAGAAGTCGTACACGCAGCCATACACAGGGGTACGGACCCGCATATATATATATATATGTGCATGTGAATGTATATGTGTACGCTTATATATAGATAGATAGACTGATTGACGAAGTGAAAGAAAAGGGCAAAGAAGGGCTGAAAAAGAGGCTGGGTGAAAGAAAACCTCCGTGGACCGAAGCGTCTACAGAAAGTGCCTTTCAGAACGAGAGAAAGAATCATAATATACATAGAGAGATACTTCACAGACGGATAGAGAAAAAGGAGATACATGCAAAGACGCATACTTGCCTCGGCATGTGGACAGTTGCATCTGCGATGTACCGTGCTCCGGAGGTACGTAGATACATATGTATGCGGATAAGTAGAAGTACGTGTTTGCAATGATATATAGGGTGGAGTACAGAAAGGCGAGAATACATATCTACACATGAATACATACAGAAAGAGAGAGTGTACATATACAACTCGAACACTGGCAGATACAGAACGATAGAGACGATTATTGTCGAAGCAAAGGGATGACGAGAAACCTAACAAGTCCAAACAATACGGGAAGCACAAAAGGAAGGCCATGCAAAAACTAGAGACGTGATCTATGTCATGCAGATGTAGTACACATGACCGTGGACATACACTCTGAAATAGCAACTGAGGAGAGGGTATGAAGAAGCAGAAACAAATCCAACCGCATCTATATGGTTACTTGTCTCTCTGTGCCTCATTCATCTTCTTTCTTCCGAGATTATCCTTTGAAATCACTCCAATCTACTAAGAGATTCCACAGAGAGACAGAGAGAGATGAAGAGGAGAATCATTCATCTTACAAGGATTTGAGTGCGATGTGTCAAAGCGAGAGAGAAAAGGGAAGGAGTAGGATGGAAGGGAACAAGCCACTTCCTTGTCTTGCGATCATACACCTACAGGAAAAACAGAAGAAGTCCGCCGAATCTCACCTCATTCAAGAGAATCCCGGCCACGTCCACATACAGAAGAAAGAAAAAAAAAGGAGAGAAAAGAAGACACAGAGGAAGAAAGAAAGATGCTTGCTTGTCATTTACAACAAGAGGAGGTCTGATCGAATGGGCCTCCTTCGCCGTCATCTGCCTATACACCCGAAATCCATGAACCGCTTCTCTATGCTTCACCTCATCCTCAATACCTACCCCCGCGTAGAAAGATAGACACCAAATGTAAAGACACTGAGAGACTAAGTGAGACGTAGATACATAAAAGCATCCTGACACGCAATATAAACACGAGAGCACGAGGATATGAGTAAGGGTGATAGACAGGCAGCACGTAAGAGCGCTTGTTTCTGGAATGTGTTTGCACTTCAGCTGATTGCAGAAGGGAAGTCACTGTTTTCTTGAATGATTCCGTCTCCCCCATTCAGCCATAAACACACGGGTACTCTTTCAGGTGTACATACACCCGAAACAGACTAGGAGACACCTCTCCTCCCACATCACCACCTTCTACTTGGTTAAAAGGAGAACAACAAAAAGAACCAAGAAAAAGTATCTATCTCATTTAAGACACGTTTCAAATTCTTCCTTCATTTCCGTACTTTTGATCCGTAAGGTGTAGAGATGATGTCTTCGTGACGATAATTTCCAAGGCGAGTATTGAGGACTCCTCCCCTTCTTAAGATCACCGGTAAAACACATTCATGACTTCCATAGAGAATCAAAAACTCTCCGTATGCTGGGTATCTTTTACTTGAAAGGTCGTCGGCTTCATTTTTCTCTTCATCATTACAAGGCTGATGTCGATGGAGTGTCTTCTCCGAAGCGGGTGTACATACACCTGAAACAAGTGCTGTACGTGATTGACTGGGAGAAGCAGAGGCGAGGCTGGCGCTGGAGTTCGCCTTTTCTTCGGGAAAATCTTTTCCATCAACAATCATGGCTGAACTGGCTGACTCGATCTCTTTCAAAGAGATGGAGTCTCTTTCATCTTCTCTATGATGACTTTCCTTCATCTTGCGAGAAGCGCGTAGGATAAGAAAAATAACATTCTCCTTTCTTTAACAGAAACCAAGCTTAGAGAAAAAGAGATGAGAAAAAGGCGAGAAAGTGGGAGGAGTCCACCGTTTTCTTTGTCTTGTGAAAACCGCGAGAGAGAGGGAAGAAGAAAGACCAATGCAGCTAGAGACAGACATCTAGACTAGAGAGAGAGAGAAACGTCCTCACGAAAGTAAAGTGAAGGAGTTCTACGGGGAGACGAGACTGAGAGGCTTTAGGGTTATAAACAAGAAGAATAAAAAAGCGAAGAAGAAGCAGGATGTCTCTATCTCGAGGGAAGCCAATGGGAAGAACGCCTGTAGGCGATGCCGAAGTAAGAACCTCCAAGTGTACATACAGCTTAGAAACCTTTCGAACGAAGTCTTAGAGATGGATTCCTTTTCTTGCTCTTCGTACCATAACTAGATGAAAACGATTCATTCGTGTTTGATACAGATGTACAGGAAAAAGGAAGAAATTGGGCAAGATGACAAGGTGACACAAGTTTTCTTTCTCCTGAGTGATGTTCGCTGAGAAGCTCCTTCGCCTTCTCAGAGGCAGGCAACGAAAGAGAAAGAAGGATGAGAAAGAAAGAAAATACCCTTTAACAGCTCTCGTCAACCATTTGCCTTAACCCGTTCACGCTTCTACACGTGCGCGTACTGCCGTAGATTCTTATCCACTTCCCTACAGTCATACACATACATATATAGACATACAGACTATACATGCGACCGCAGACACATCCATAGAACCTCTGTGAATGACGTTGATCTAAAACAATTGTCTATATCAAGAAGAGAGCGACATTTAAAGGGATGAAGGAGATTGAAAGGACAGAAAGACTTTACAGACATGGAGGAAGGTCGGATGACCTTTCGCCCCTACAAGAAGCGAGCCAAGTTTTCTTTTATCTTGTATAGAAAAACTGCTTCATTGTTCTGGTTGTTGGTGGGTCGGTCGCTCCAACAAAACCCACAGAGGCTGAGAAGATAACAAAGAAAAGCGTGGAAAGTTGCCTCTACAGTCCCGTCTGACTATGAGTCTTTCCAGCAAAAGAGAAGAGAGAAGATGAAGTTGGACAGGAGAGAAATTTCAAGAACAAGCAAGAGATTTCCTTGTATGTCTCCTGACAAGGAAAATGACGAGTACATGCAGCATCGAGAGAACTTTTGTTTGAGAATCGATCGATTGTCCCCCCAGCTGCATGCATGCACCACGCCCCCAAGGCTTTCGTACATCCCGGCACCTTTCCCCCCTATCGACTGGAGAGTCTTCATTTTCTTGCCGGTCTCCCGTCCTATGTGTCTCTCCTTCTTACTCCATCTCCTCACATGCATGCAAGTCTATAAGTCTTGGAGGAGTATTAACAGTCTCCAGTCCTGCCTACCGCCAGTCTCTGTCTGCTCGAGGGATCTCTCCGGTGTACGTACACCCCACCCACAAGACAGCAAGCCGGCCCTGGTGGGTAACAGTTCGTTAGAGTTGACTTTCCGGGTTGTTTCGTTTCAGTTTTGTCATCTTTCAGGTTTTTTTGAAAAGGTTTTTCTTTCATTTGAATCCGCTTGCGTGCAATTTCAAGATCCTTTCTGGGTTTTTTCCTTCTTGTCAACTTGCGTCTTCCGTGGGAGAATAATGTGTTCCATAATCTCTCCTCATAAAGTACCTAGGCATTGTTTCTTTTCTCTCCTTTCTCTCCAATTTGAAAGGACAAAGAAAGGTATTTGAGTTGTGTTTTTTCCAGAAAGGTCAGCTCCAGCTGTTTTCTTTCTTACATGCTCCCTTTCCTGTTGTTCACGTTTTCTTCCCATGTGTAGACAATGGTCTGTATCTACACCCCGCTCTCCTCCTCTTCCGCATTACAGGTGGAGAAAGCTGAGAAGGGAGAGCAGGCTTCGATTCTTGTCCAGGTGGGACTGAGTGGAGAGGAAGAAGATGATAATAGCGAACTAGCTGGAAGAGAAGATATCCATCGATGTTCATGTATCGACAGGGATAGAAATGAAAAAGAGAAGAAAGAAGAAGACTCGTTTCGCAACGACGACGTTGAAGGAATGGAGCTGATGTTAAAGAAGGAAAGAAACAAAGACGGAGAGGATGTTTTCGCCTGGATAAGAAGGAAGGGATCTTCGTACTCTCTCCATCCAGCTAAGGAAGAGAAGGTTGATTCCTCTGAATGCGCTAAGGTCATTCATCATTACGAGAAAAAAAAATCTGAGCGACCGACGAGAGATTTTGTCTATGAGGGAAGAACTAATGCATGTCTTGGAGTCGGAGTAGAGAGATGTGGCGATGAGCCGGCGAAAGAGAATCGGAGAGATCTGGATAAACTCTTCTTTTCTCGTCACATTCTTCTTTCTTATCCAGGAAGGCAACATAGGGATAGAAAGGAAACGACGTCTCTCTCATCTTCTTTAGATTCTTTCTTGTCAAGCGACAAGGAGACGGCTTGTTTTTCTTTTTGTCTTTCAAATATCTTTCATCCTTCTTCTTCGTTAGCTTCTTTCTCTCTTCAGCTTCCTTTCAAAGATCTCTCCTTCTCTTTTCTTTCCGCGAAAGACACTGATTTGAATCCCCCTTGTCAAGATGATGTATCTTCACTGTTGTCTTTCTCTCTAGGGGAAGCTTTCTTTCTGTCTAGTCTTTCTTCTGTCTTCTGTCTCTCTCCGGATGAAGAACGGCCGATCATGAAGAAGAACTCTAGGAGAGGAGAGAGAAGAAGAAGCGCCAGAAGAAGAAGAGCAAGAAGGAGATCATTGGAGAAGCTTGAATGGGTGTGCACTCCTTCTTCTTCGTTTTTCTATCTTTCTTCGGAAGATAGAAGTGACGGGGAGAACGGAAAAAGACTGGGAGAGAGAGACTCGGATGAAGGGAGGAAGCGAATCTTTTCTTCGAAGCCAAGAGAGGAAGATTTTTCGTTTCTTCTCCACGGCGATGAGGGGGTAGCAGATTCAGCTCTACTTCTATCTCTGTTAGATAGGACAGATGAAGAGGATATTCTTCTTGAGTCTTTCGCCTCTTTTCTTTTGGCAAAAAGTTTTTCTCTTCTTCATCTTCTTCAAAATCTTCTTCGTCTCGAGGCGGCTCATCCTCTCCATCAGTTTTATCTCTCTGCATAAGAAGAGGCAAAACATCACGACAGAAAGAAGCGAAGATGTACAGTAGCTTCATAATGAAGGGGCTTCTTTCCTTTCATCCAGCTACGAAGAGAGAGCTAGAGAGAGATGTACATCTGTATGGATGTGCAAACGCATCTATATTTGCATCGGCATCTCTCCATATACGTTCATATATGAATCTCTTTCCTTAGATATATAGAAAGGAATCAGATGAGTAGGTTTTAAAAATTAGAGGAGAAGAAGAAGGGCAAGGCTAAGTCTCCAGCCGTGTAAATTATTGATGAATCTTCTTACATACAAAGAGTGGAATGTCACACATACAAAGATCCTAGCGAACGATCTGTCCATCTCTTCTTCTCCTTCTTGTTCACGACCCCTCTTTCTTTATCCTGATGTTTAGAGAAATCTTTCCTGCCGATTTTTTGTAGCTTCTTGCCATCTCTTGGAGATTTCTTCGAAGACAAGAAAGAAGAAGAAATCTTCACCCCCTAGTTCTCTTCGGCATCTGAAGAGAAACGGGCCTTCTTTCTCGCGCTTCATTTGAAAGATCTGAAAAGAGCGCATGCGCGAGAAAGAAAGAGGATGAAAATGACGAAGAGGGTGCTGAAGTTTTTCTCCCTGGTTCTTCTCTCGAGTGTAGAGACGTGGGGGGATCTCAGGTGTATGTACGGCATGGTGGCGTATGCCCAGGGGTAATGAATGTCAGTATCTGTTTCTTCGGGCTGAAGAGAAGGAAGACCAACTCTTCCAGCTTCATTTTCTCTTCCCGGAGAAAGAATAACTGGTCTGTACAGAAGTGTCCGTGCATGTACATTTCTTCATCTGTTTCTACAGGATAGGTGAAAATGTATGCGTATAAACGTAGATTCTTGTCCAGGGACGTTGTTTTATGCTCTGGTAGAATGGGAATGCTCTCAGGTCGTGAGGAGGTTCGAGTGTACATGCTGTCCTCGTCTGGGTGCCGAGAACAAGATAGAGGCGTACATGGATAGACAGACTAAAGATAGAATGATGTACATGCTCCTTCATGGAGATATGAAGATCAGCTGGCATGTACGTGTATAGTTACCTGGGCAGCTTATCTGATGGGCATAGAAAGAGCGATAGTGTGTATTTTATCTTGCCTTCTTTCTTTCCTTTCCAGTCAGGCTCTTTGTCTGGGAAGTCTATTTTTTTATAGAGAAGGAGAGAGTGAAGGAGGCGTATGTGTTGTGATAGCCTCAAATTTGCATGCGACCAGAAGAAGAAAATCTTGTTGTTCTTTTACTACCCATCAAACGTAAGGCAGAGTGGGACGAAAGAGACAGTAGGGATTTGGCTTTCTTACTACACCGCCGCAGTTTCACCTTTTCTTGGCATGGATGGCTTCCTGCTCCGCCTCCAGTCGAAGAGCCCGTAGGGAGATTTCTTTCGCTCCTTCGTGAGAGATCTCCTCAAGAGAAAAGGAGTGAGCTCGTCTCTTGTTTTCCTTCTTTCCGGCAGCGTGTAGGAGTTCGCACGGGGATATGAGATGTCACGTTGTCTCTACTGCTGGTCTTGCTTAGGGAAGAAGTAAAGTAGACAAAGGAGATAAACCCAGTTGGAGTGGATGTACACCTCATCGTCACTCTCACTCTCATACACCTCCCTCCAAGTCTGCTAGGGTGATAGCCAATCATGTTAATCACCAGGAAGACGCTCTGTTCATTCTTTTGAGAGAATCCTTCATCACCAAACTTGTGTTCGGCATGACTTACCGGTAAAAGAACACGGGGAGATATGGTCCACGGTATAGAGAGATTAGCCTGCCACCCAGAGCTTCGGATTCCAAGACAACGAACATTCGAGGAGGAAAGTCTTGAGTTACTGCTGTGCTCAAGAAGACGAAAGAGACTGGCATTGAAGAGGTTTTCCAGCTCTCCTGGTCTCGCAAGAGGAGGACCATGGTTCTCCCGGGCAGTTTGCGTTGTCTTCCTGTTTACGGTTGTGTTGAGAGAAGATTTTATTCATCGCTGCTTCCTGGTTGCACTGCCGACTCCTTTTCTCCGTCTCGGGCTACCCTAGATAATCATCGAGCAAGCCTTCTCTTTTGTTTAAATAGCCTAGCTGGGAGGCGTCTTGAAGCCACAAGTTTAGGATATTGCTATTAGGTTCAATCTGGTAGGAATCTTCTCCCAGAAGAAAACTTCCTGTACGAAGCTTTCCGTGGCAAACCACCGATCCTCATCGCACAGGAACGCTCAGTCGATCTCGATTATCAGGAAGGGCGCTCTCTCTCTTTCTCCACTACTCTTTGTCCTTTTCTAGAAACGTACTTCTTTTCTTAGGTGTCCATAGTCTCGACTTCTCTTCGAAATTAGCTCGATGAACTGACAATGCACCCCTTTCATCGTGGCGCCGAACTCCCTTGTGCGACGTCTCTTATTCTTACTTCCTTCGCGTCCACACTTCTTAGCTTTTTTCCGCGCAGCGCTGGAATGACTGCAGCAGCCCCAGAGAAGGACTGGACGAATGGAGAGCATTCGTTCCTTCGTTTTCTTGGAGAAACGTTTTGCTATTGGCTGTCCAACAAAAGAAGCAGTCTCCGAGCTTCAGTAAACGTTTTGAAGGAATCGGAGAGAAAAGGTACGCACAGAGAAAAGAACAAGCCGGCTTCTTTCTCTCCTGCTTACGATCTGTCCCGGAGACAAGGCCTGGTTCTTTGTAGTTTATCATCATAAGTGAGCGGACAACACCCACGTGTGTGTATTCGGGTGCCTACCGCTTTCAAAATGAAGAAGAACGGTCCTTCTCAGGTGGCGACTTTTGCCACAGTATCAGTTTGGGTGTTTGTATCTCTCTTCTTTTCATCGGGGGTCTTCATACTTCGATGAAGACACGACGTAAACGCCGCGACTCTCTCCGGTCAGTACAGGTCAGGAGTGCAGCGGCACGAGGAGAAGGGAATCGATGCTCTTCATCAAGAGCCACGTGAGTATCGCTTTCTTGGGGAGATGAATCGGCCGGATACTGCCGATTAAGAGGAAATACGTAGGAGTTCACAAAAAAGCCGACGAAATTCGTCATCTACGAGCTTCCTCAAAACTTTGTCTCGTATGATGAGTCCCCTGTCCCGAGACAAGTCCTTTACTTCTTCCAAATCATCGAAAGTCCTCTCTCTCGCAGGTATTTTGACCTTCATCGCTGTCTTGGTGCTCTTCATTTGGCAGCTTGGGAATATTCCACAAATGCCTCGAGCTAGCTAGGGGAGCACCGAGAGAAGCTGAGGGCTCGACGCCAAGGAGTCTTGCCGATTCAGGCCATTTGCCAAAGATTTGCGAAAAGATCGTAATTGATATGCCGGGGGCGCCTTCAAGTACAGAGGCCGATACTTCTCAGTCAGGTTATCCAGGAGACGATCCGGCGGCTGAACGTAAGAAGACGGCTTTGGCCCTCATGGGCTTTTTGAGTCTTTCTGTGCTTCTAGGTCTTATGCCCCTCGTAGTAAAATACAGACTGTCATCTCATTATGTGATCTTGATATTGCCTGCGGCGTTGATTCTCATCGCAGCGATCTTTCTGACTGCTTGGGTGGTTGCCGAGAGTCAAGTAGAGGCTCTCCAGAGCTCGGGGAATGAACGAGAAAATCAGAGTCGGCGGAAGAAGGAGACAGGAAAGGACAAGGATCAGCGACAGCAGAAGAGCGGACATGGGGAGAAGGACGGGAGTGCTGCTGTTCGCGCTACTGCTTTTTGACGAGCCAAAGCAAAGTACTAGATCAAGAAGAGAAGGGGAGAACAGGGGGATAGGTACCTCCGAGAGGAGTTTATGTGATACAAGTGTAGAAACCTTTCTGTATGCCAAGATCAGGTTACTTCCTCATAATGAATGGCGGGGGTTTGATTTTTTCTCATCGTTTGCAAGAAGTCTAGGAGGGAGTAGACCGGCGTTACTCGCGTTCTTGAAGATGGAAATTGGAGACAGAGATAGCCTGATGGTTTTCTTTTTCTCCCAAGCCTTTTGTCTGGGCATTATCATTACTTTTGTCAGTTTTCGCGATCTCGGTCTTGCTCCTGCTTTTCTTGCTTGAGGTGTACGTACGTCTCCGTCATCTCACCAGCCGCTCAACAGCTGCTCCGACCACGGTGGTTGGCGATGCATCCATACATATACATACATACTGATATGCCGGGCAACACAA
>NW_027157799.1:0-127 GCF_002600585.1 Cystoisospora suis
GAAGAGAAGAGAAAAGAAGATGTGGTACCTTCTGGCAATAGTTATGGAGAAGTTGCTTCGGCAGCCGCTCGAAAGGCTTAAGCTCGATATAGCCTGTGGGATGGGGCTGCTGAAGAGAAGAAGAAGA
>NW_027157799.1:642-837 GCF_002600585.1 Cystoisospora suis
TCTAAAGAATAAGCATTAAAGCCATAAGGGAAGAAGACGTAGTCATTCTATTAGAGAGAGGAAAGAAAAGCAGAATCTCCACATATACAGGGACTGATAGAGAAAAGACATGCAGATACTTCCTGAACAAGGGATTCCTCTTCGGCATCCTTCCAGGAGAGAATGCAAAAGAAGAAGAAGGATGCATCCCTTCCA
>NW_027157799.1:1339-1504 GCF_002600585.1 Cystoisospora suis
GAACGAAAGAAAGAAACGAAAAGAAAGAAAGAGATCTACGAGGTGCTGCTTCTGTAGCAGGTGTCCATTCACACCTCTTCCCGGCGCACCTCTGCTTCTCCCATGGAGACTCGACGGCGCCTTCATCCTCTTCTTCTCTTCTATTCATCCTCTTTCTTTCTTTCT
>NW_027157799.1:1910-2470 GCF_002600585.1 Cystoisospora suis
ACATTTCTTTTCAAATCGAATGATCCGTCCTATAAGAAGATGTTTCGCTCCTCGAAGGGTGAAGAAAACCGTAAAAAGAAGAAGAAGATTCCCTCCTTCTCTTTCACTCCTCCTGTCTCCCGCACATCTACTGTTGTGTTTCTTCTTCTTATGGGTTTCTGTTGGAACTCCAACTACCGGGCTTCTCGATAGCGAGGAGGAATTTCGAAATCTCTACGAAGGATGATCTATATGAGGTGCACGCGCCGCTTTCTTAGGCTTATAGCCGCGCCCTTTTCCTTCTAAACAGATAGAGAGATGACTTGGAGGGCGACGAGGACAACGAAGAGGCTCTTCAGGTGAATGATCTGTAGAGGATCGAGTCGGTATTTGTCCTTTTCTCTTTCCATCTTGATCCCCTCACGAGGAGAGAGAAGAAGGAGAAATTAGACCTTTTTCTTTAAGTCTACAACGCTCGCCTGGAGATCACCTTAGTATGATCTACGCAAGTACTCTTCTCTATCTCTCTCTTTTTTCATACACTTCAACTACATAGAGATCTCTGTCGATCTCTCTCTATC
>NW_027157799.1:2513-2898 GCF_002600585.1 Cystoisospora suis
TATGTATGTATGAATGCATGTATCTTCCCAAGGTATACCTCCTGTTGCAACGCTCCGCCTGAGGCGACGCCTTCTCTTACCTCCTGTATCTAGGGGATGAATGGACTGCATGCAAATCTCCCCCTCCCCAGGCTCTCCCATGCAGCAGACAGTAATAGAGCCATTTGCTCGATAGAAACCGAAGTTGATATCTCTCTCTCTGTTTATGGGTAGATATATACATACCTAAGCACTGGACTTAGATATATGGCATTGCGAGAGCTCTCTCTGTGTCGCTCTAGATGTGTGTATGTGCTTATGGCTGTGAAGATGAAGAGCAACTCTGCACTTTATGAGACACTCTGCCTGCCTGTTCGATCTCTATGATTGACCTAGACTTTCTCTT
>NW_027157799.1:3279-3420 GCF_002600585.1 Cystoisospora suis
AGAAGAAGAAGAAGACAATTCGAATCTCTCTGGTAAGAGCAAACGGCTTAAAAACGGAGAATAATACGTCACATGACTCATACGATGAAGGGAGTATCTCTCAATCTACACAACCACGTATATATGTATATACATGTATAC
>NW_027157799.1:3426-3567 GCF_002600585.1 Cystoisospora suis
ATACATACCTACATACATATACGTAGAAAAGACATCTCTTTCTCTCTATGTGTACTACTGGCTCTATATAAAATGTATTCTTTCTTTCGTGTGACTCGATGTGATTTTTTGATCTATCTTCCTTCGGCTTATAGACGGAGA